>NC_046302.1:25325242-25497742 GCF_004115265.2 Rhinolophus ferrumequinum
TTTTCTCATACCTATGTTGACAAGCGTTAAAGAATTCAGCGTAAGAGAGACATGCTATCTGACCATTACCTGTCTTCCTCTTTTATGTCAAGTTATTGTGTTGCCACCCAGTGTTTGGTGTCCTATCATAGAGTAGTATATGGCACATAATACAAAGACCAGAAATATTATTTAACCCACACCAGCTCTGAAACGCCTCCTGTCCTCCTTTTGAATAAAGATTAGCTGACCAATGAACCTCTTCTGCTCAAGGGCACAGGGGGAGGAGCAAGAGCCACGGTTCCACGTGCTGAGTTCTTGCCTATTTGATTTTTCAAAGAAATACTTTCCTTGCTGCTTTAGTACTTTATTATTACTTACAGGAAGCTTTTTAAAAATGAGACATAATTAAAGCTGTTAAAAGATCACCATTACAATGTACATCACATCTTAATTCACGGCATGGATTCAAGTTGATTTTAGCCAATTGCATGTGCTATATACCTGAGTGACCTTCATCAATGGCATCACAAGGTGACCGTTCCAGCAAATAGTTTTTTGTGGTAACTGGTACAGGTGCTGAATTGCATTTTCAGGACAGATCTTAACAAAATAAAATTATCAGTACAAATATTACAATGTCATAGCACTCTTATTACTCCTGTGTATATTAATTAAAGGCGCTTTGAAAACCACCTGGCCATGAGACAACATAAATACCATTCCAGGTTGGCATGATGCATTAGACACTACAGAGTGTGAATAAATAATACACTTGTTTTTTTTTTTCCTGTGGACTTCAGGGTTTGTGAAATGCTATCGTTTATCACAAGATGCATAGATGTTTCCATATTGTTTTGATCTTAGAACATTACAAATAATGTACTTTGGATCTCTGAATACATTGTAGTTTTAATAAAATACTTTCTGAGTTATTTCTGATGCATACAGTAAAATTTACCTGACAAAATGGGAAGAGTCTTAGCTTTTGTTACATAGTATGTGATTGCTGCCCAGAAAGAGTGAACCAAATTTGAGTGTCTTCAGTTAAGTCTTGGCGACATTGGTTTTTATCACTACATTTACTTTAGCTACTTTCCTGCATTCTTAAATTGTGCTGGAAGAGTCTTTTAATTGCATCTCTGTATGAGTTACTCAATTGACACGTTTGCCTAATTTAAAAATCTATAATTTGTGACAATATCTAGCCATTTTTTTCTTTTCTCCCCTGTGAAATATTTGTATAAACTTTCATATTTGCTTAACTCCTTTTCTTTTAGAGAACAGAATTTATTCATATTGTACTAGTCTGTGGGCACACATAGGAACATGTTAAATCAGTTAATAACACAGTTATACTGGTTTGTTGCATCTAAATGCGTAAATAATGTTACTCAGCCATGACAAATTCCTCCCTTAGAGAAGTGCCCCCAAGAGTCACCAGAAGGGCATCTTACAAGTGTCTTCTAGATGTGCTGCAGATCCATAGGGCACCTTGGTCTCCACTGCTCCCACATCTCTGATATACTTGGTGCACAGTAGCAAACGTGTATACTGGATTCTGGCCCAGTGGGAGGTGCCCCCCCATTCTCTGTTTTGTGCTACTGTACCTTAAACGAAAAAAGCAGGGCTAATTTTGTTTCTATACAGTACCTCTGTTTTTTCCTTTCACCGTTATTTTGCCCAAAGTAGACTTTTATCCGTTTAAAGTTTATTTTTCATTTTAATTTACACTCACTATGCTACTTATGTAAGTAACAGAGATTGGCTTTCTTTCTACCATAATATACTGGTAAAATGTTTTATTTTAAAAAATAATTACATTCTTATTTATGTCAGTGATGGTGATCTATCTGTTCTTGTCATGTAATAGGTACCCACTGAATTTTTATACAATGAATAAATGAATGGATTTCAATGCTTGGTTTGTCCCGATATCTCTTATAAAAATCAGGGTCGCTTACTGTGTCAGTCCTTCCTGGCATAAGAGTAAATATTCTGTCTGATTCCAGGTCTGCAAATGTCCTATCTGCACATGAAGCAATTCCTAAGTGTCTTATAAACAGCATCTTAGTTCTGACCAGAGCACCACATAATAGCTGTCTTATCCTTTCTCCATTCTTCAAGGCCAGTCTTCCTCCTTGTTAGGATGCTTTTCACTTCAAGTTATGGAAAACCCAAATAGCCTTGGTCTCCATGATGTAAATAACTTCAAAAAACAGGCAAGAATGTCAGATGTCCCAATATAGTGGCTGAGAGCAGGGCGACTGTTGGGCTCTGCCTATCCTGAATATGCATCCAGGTAGCTAGGAGGAGTGAGGGGACCTGGCAGAGGCATGAAGAAGCATGAGGCAGCAAGAAACTGACTTGAAAAGTAACAGAAATCCTCTGTGGCTAATTTAAGCAAAAAGAAATATGTCAGAAGTATATCTGCGAGCTTTCAGAATCTACATGGACCAATATGAATGGTCCTTCCAACCAGTGTGCTATCGGCCTTTGCCCTCAACAGAGCTGCGGCCTTTGCCCTCAAACACTGACCTGAGCTGTTGGACCTTGACCACCCACCCCACAGGGGTAATCTCTGACTTATCCATAATGGTTTTGCTTTACTCTCGAAGAATTCAAGTCCTAGTGCGAGGATTCAGTTGGTCAAGCCCGTTCCTACGTGAGCATATGGATGCCAGTGAGTGGGAGAAGGAAGCCTCTGACCCTTCCATACACCTGTAGAGGGAGGCAGTGCTCCCCCTCTGTGCATGTGATTCCTTTGAAGCTGGAAATTGTTTGGATGCCTCCTTGCCAAAATGACAAATTTCCACTGTAACAGGGATAATAGAAAAAAAAATCATTTTTGCTATTATTATCTTTTCCCCTAATATGTTTATGTGTATTCACTCACATTTTCCTTACTATCACAGCAATTAAAGGTACCGTAGCTTATTAAAGGTAGATGGGGGTGAGGGAGATCAAGTGTATGGTGATGGAGGGAAAACTAATTCTGGGTGGTGAACACACAATGTGATATATAGATGATGTATTACAGAATTGTACACCTGAAATCTATGTGACAGCTTTTGTAACCATTGTCACCCCAATAAACTTTAATTTAAAAAAATAAAATAAAAAATAGAAATTGGAAAAAAATTCATACTAAAAGAAAACTACCCATAATATCATCATTTGAATACACATCATCAAGGACAAGAATTCAGTAGCGGTATTATTACTATTTTTTTTGAAGAATTAGAATATCAAACCTCAGAGAAGCTATGTTAAGTTCTTCATAAACGCATATATAAAATAAAATAAAAATCTTTTGGATTTTCAAGGGAACCATCTACAAAGTGAAAAGACAACCCACAGAAAGAGAACAAATATTTGCAAATCATGTACCTTACAAGAGACCTGAATCCAGAATACATGAAGGACTTTTAAATGCTCAACAATAAAAAGACAAAGACCCCTACAACAACAACAAAGGAAAATGAGCAAAGCTTCTGAGTCGACATCTCTCCAATGTTACACAAATGGCAAATAATCACATAAAAAGATGCTCAACATTAGTCGCTAGGGAACTTCAAATAATCAAAAACACATTGAGATACCACTTCACACCCACTAGGATGGATACCATAAAAAAAGCAAGTCTTGGCCAGGATATAGACAAATTGGAAGCCTCATATAGTGCTGGTAGGAATGTAAAATGGTGCAGCTGCTTTGGAAAACAATTTGGCAGTTGCCCCAACCCTTAAACATGACCCAGCAATTCCACTTCTGGTTATATGCACAAGGAATTGAAATCAAGTCTATACAAAAACTTGCCCATGGACGTTCATGGTATCATGTTTTATAATTGCCAAATATGGAACAACCCGAATATCCATCAAATGATGAATAGATAAATAAAATGTGCCTATTATAAAATGGAGTATTATTTAGTCATAAAAATAAATGAAGTACTTATATATGTTCCAACAGGTATGAACATTGGAAATATGTTAAGTGAAAGAAGCCAGATGCAAGAGGCCACATATCATATTATTCCACCTATGTGAAATTTCCAGAATAGGCAAATCCATGGATGGAAGGTAGCTTAATGGTTATGAGGAGCTAGCAGGAGCCAGAAGTGGGAGAGTAACTGAAAATGGGTATGGGGGTGATGAAAGTATTCTAAAATTAGATTATGGAGATGATTACACACCTCTGTGAATATACTACTGAATTGTACATTTTAAAAGAGTATAAAACTGAAAACAACAAAAGAACAAGACAAACAAAGGGAGAAACAAAAACTCATAGACATAGATAATAGTTTAGTGGTTACCAGCGGGGAAGGGGGGAAGGGGCTTCTAGAAGAGTGTAAACGGGGCCAAATATATGGTGATGGAAGGAGAACTGACTCTGGGTGGTGAACACATAATGTGAGATATAGATGATATATTACAGAATTGTACACCTGAAATCTGTGTAACTTTACTAGTAATTGTCACTGCAATAAACTTTAATTAAAAAATTTATAAAAAAAATAAAGTGAATTTTATGGTATGTGAATTATACTTCAATAAAGCTATTATAAAAAGATAGTCACTTAAACAGTAGATTTATATTTTTATACTCCTTATCAAAAATAAAATTTTAATTGTGATTTGACTGAATTCAAAGAAATCATTATGATATATAATGAGAAATTTCTAACAGTGTCTTGTCAATTCAATTCTTGACTTTTCATGGCTGAGGATATCAGTGTCCACCTATATTCCATCCAGCATGAATCCCTGCTTATACATATGTAATAGAATAGCTAGACGTTGGGCATTCTGATCCTCAGACTAAATAACCATCTTATTTACTAACATTGGAGTCATGGTCTCTGCGGTAAGAGTGCCGCTAGAACTTAGCATGAGTGAAGCATTATTTTTGATGGGATATTTGTGATCACTCAGCTGCTCTAACCAGCCTTACATCACTAGAGTCTCATAATGGGTAGTAAGAAACTTTCCCATGTACCAGATTCTTTGCACATTCTCTAATCAAATGTGACCTATATCTGTGTGCTTAACTACTTTATAACATTTATTAAATTTAGAATTGTTACAAAAATAAGGATTTTAAGAGATCATTTAATCTGAGCCCTTTAGGTTACTATAAAGAAATCAGAAAGAAAACCATAAAGTGATTTGCCTACGTATAAATCTGTTTAACAGAGGTGTCAGCGAACGGTCACAGGTTTTTGAGTTTCTCTTTTTCCCACATTCGCCCAAAGCAGTGTCTTTTTCAGTAACTCTCCCCATCTAATTTTACTTAATTAGAATTTTATATAAAGTACACTGAATTTTTGTTATTGAGAGAAAAACATTTTAGAGCCATCTATATACCTCAAACTTGGTTTATAGCATTTAAACTATAAAACAATTTTTAAAAATTATATATATATATATATATATATATATATATATATATATATGTGAGATTGTACATGTAACCTATAAAGCAATTATATAAATATAGTAGGTCTACGTTTTACACTCCTTATTAAAAATAAAATGTTAATTGTGCTTTGACTGAATTCAAAGAAATCCTTATATGATGAGAAAACTTTAATTGCCTTGTCAGTTCAACTCTTGACTCTTCATGACTAACAACAATTAGTGTCTACCTATATTCCATCCAATATGAATCCCTGCTTATAGAGTAGAATAGATGAAAGACTCCTAGATCTGAAGAGAAAGCATCTCAACCTAATTGCCAGAAGGGAAAACTTTGGGCATTCTGATTACAGGACTAAATAACTATCTATGTAGTTGGAGTCTCTTTGGTAAGAGTACAGCTAGAATATATATATACTATATATAACTGCTTTATAGGTTACATATACAATCTCTAATATATATATATATATATATATACACACACACACACACATATACATATATGCATATATGTATATGCATATATCTATATATAAAATCATATATATATAGGATACTTTGAGTAATATATATATACTCAAAGTGGCTAGGTATTTTACAAATAAGAAAATTGATCGTCAATGTTACCCAATGTTCTTAAAGTCATTCAGCTTTTAGCTCTCCGGGGGCGAGAAACTTCAGCTCATCATTCAACAGTCAAGCTGTGTAGAGTTCTACTTACCATACTCTACAAACTCATAAAACCTAGAGAATTCCATGTCCACAGTACTTTAATAGAAGTATGAAAATACATTGTCTTGCTTGTTTGAAGAGGATGTTAGTTACAATTAAGAACAAGCTCCAAGGCATAAATAGTTCCCATATGACTATTGTAGACTCAAGATGTTACAATTATGAGAAAGGAAGTCATGCAAAACTTAACCTTACAAAATTGTTCCAGATTGATTGACTCCGAAACATCAAAAATAATAGAAAAATTTTGTCGCAGTAGGTACTTGTTTATGAAAATGTCACTGTATGTACTATATTGCTTTTATATAATTGTTGCATTTCAGATTTGTTCACTGAACAAGCTCATTCAACAGACAAGCTGTCATTAAGTTTCACTGGTGGGAGGCATACGAGATTTACAGGCTTTTAAAACTTCAAACATTTCATCAGCCATCATCTAAAAAAACTTTACTGCACATATTAGTCATGTACAATATAAGAGCATATCAGTACAATTAATTTGAAATTGTACTGATTTTCTTAACCCTCTGTTTCCTAACCCTTCATTCTCAAGTAAAATTTTAGGGAAGGAATTTGAAAGTATTTCAACTGTGCTTTTTAAATATTAGTCTAATATCTGCTATATAACATAGTGTTAGTAGGCATTCAGTAAATATTTAACCAAGATCACTTGTATATACACACACGAAAAAAGAATTTTAAGTGAAAGCAGAATAAAGAACACACTATAAAGCACTATGTTTTGATTTTATCTTTTAATTTTGTTAAATGCACACTAAAAATGTTCATGACTGTAATTTTTTTCAAAATATGTTTGTGTCTTTTAATTAACACCCTAACTTGTAATAAAATACATACTTTTCAATTACATCTTTCTTAGAAATAATTAGTAATTATCCCCACCATTTAGAGAAAATGCAATATAAAGTATTTTTTAAATTGTCTAAATATGCAATCAGCAAGTGCATGCCATAAATTATTTAATTATTAGGTTCTATGTATGTATCTTATACCTAAGAGTTCTTTGAAAGGTTATTAGTTAATTATTTTACTCTTTAAAAATACTTCACCAAGGAAATAATCATATTTCAGGAGCAAATCTTGGAATATGAAAACCAGACTACTGTTCACTTTCCCTCCAATTTCCAAATCTACATCGTTTTGGAGCCAAGCAGTTCTGGTGAACGTAAGTTGACTGGGTAAGAATTTGGTCATAATTATTTGGGCTCTGGGGAGAGGACTGGGGTGCAGCTTCCGTCTTCAGGGGTTTCCAGTCCATAGGATGCTGCAATGGAGCCCAGGAAATGTGTTGAAGCAAGCACTGTGTATATCTGGCCGAAGAGTGGAGACTGATATAGTCACTGACAAAGAAAAGCCTAAATTGGTTACTAATATAAAAGCTAGAAATGCAAAATCCATTGAGAAAAACAATTATTTTCTCCAGGTAACAGCCTCCCCTTGCAACATGATTCCAAAGATCTAGAGTCCTCTTTGCCTTTCAGGAATTGCATTATTCCTTTCATTAAGAACATACCGGTTAACAGAACTGAACTGCAAATCAGCAAACAGAGCAACATAGCAGCTGACTTCAAGGATTCCAACAACCAGAGACAAAAGGGAATAAGTAGAGCAATTGGAACATGAACCCAGTGTACTGGATTTGTCTCTGGTGAACTTGTTACCACCACCACTCCTTCTAAGACTTCTTCTGCATTTCAGAAAGAAAGCTTGGAACTGTATTTTAGAATTCTCTTCTTTCTTTGTTTGTTTTTATTACTTTTTTTAATTGTATTTGGGTGACAATGGCTAGTAAAGTTTCATAGGTTTCAAGTGTACAATTCTGTAATACATCATCTATATATCACATTGTGTGTTCACCACCCAGAGTCAGTTCTCCTTCCATCACTATATATTTGATCCTGTTTACCCTCATCTATCACCCCCTCCCACCTTACCCTCTGGTAACCACTGAACTATTGTCTGTGGCTATGAGTTTATTTATTTATTTATTTATTTATTTATTTATTTATTTATTTATTTATTTATTTGTCTTGTTCCTTTGTTTCTTTCAGTTTTGTATCCGACATGAAATCATATGGTTCTCGACTTTTACTGTGTGACTTCACTTAGCATAATAATCTTAAGATCCATCCAGATTGTCGCAAATGGCACTATTTCATCTTTACTTAAGGCAGAATAGTATTCCATTGTGTATATATACCATGTCTTTATCCAATCATCTATCGAAGGACACTTTGGTTGTTGGTTTTAAGTTAAGAGTTTGCTCCATGAGAGGAAATCGAGTGACACTGTGAAAGTGGAATGCAAGGAGGATCCATTATTCTGGAAAGGGTTGTAACCATGGCATTCACAGTAGCTTCCAGATGAGCGCTTGATCATCATCAATTTCACTGCTACAGATATAGAGCGATCTTGGGAATTGACTCAGCATTCTTGAAAATGGCTGAAGTTTCCTGATGCACTTTTGTGAACCAACTGCTTAGGTGCTTCAGGCTGAGCTCCTGAATGTTTGCTTTCCTGACTTTTCTGCTACAGATTCTCTGACCTTTGATGTCTTCCCTGGACCATTATTTCTCCAGCTTTCAGTATTCAAGTGAACCCTCATTTTTATATTTTACCTTTAGTACCAAAATAAATACATATAGAGTAGGTCTATTTTTCAGATAGAACCCAAACTATATGTATGTATCATACACACACACACACACACACACACACACACACACACACACACATATTCATTTATTTATTTGGCTTGTTTGTTTGTTTGTTTGTTTCTGGTCACATCTGACCAGAAGTAGACCTCTGAGTGAAGTAGTACTATAGTTTTGCCAGCAAATTCATCTGCTTATGTATCTGCTTCATAATATGGATTATGAAGCATAAAAATGATTTTGAAAAATATATTCAGTTCATGACTTTAATGGAGAGGAAAATTATTGTTGAGACCTAAAATAATGACCTGACAACCATGTGCAGGAAATAACACAAAGAAAACAATAAAAACTACTGAGATACAAATGTTATAAAAGAAAAGAGACTTGGAGGATATTTACATGTAGACCTGACATTTCAAAGAATGACAAGGATTAAACAAATACTTAAAGAATGGTCCCTGGGCTTTGAAAAGGACTCCAGATCAAAAGGTCACATCAAAATCCTATTGAAATGAAAAAAGAAATGTACACCGAGACATATGCTAATAAAAGTATTGAATTCAAAGGATAAAGAAAAAAATGAGTTTTTTACTCTCTTCCCTGCAAAAATAATGTGGAAAAATAGATGAGGCCAACCCTCAATGGATGTACATGAACATCAGCAAGAAAGAAATGTTTTGCCTTTCCAAACTAATTCAGGGCTCATGGCAATAAAGTAAAATATCAACTCAATCTGTAAAACTATCCCTATTTCTGGAGTTTCCTCCTATTTTATTATTAATTTTGTCCACTGGTGAGACTATGTGCATTTATTTCACATTTACAAGCCAAGAATTACTCTACTTGCTAAAATCTTCTGTTGAAATATTTGGGCAATCCATGCCACCCATAGTGACCTGGGACCAAGTAAATGTTGGAAGTATCTCAAAATTTAAATATATCAGATTATTACAAATGTAAATGTATTAAACTGTAGGAAAGAATTTGTTAGGATTGTTCAACCAAATTTTTAAGATTATTAAAACATGTTCAATCTCTACTTTAAAAAATCAAATTATTGATTTAAACATTGTTTTAAATAATTGCTTTTAATTCGCTCTTATTTTCTCTTAAATAGTCACTGTCAGCTTAAATATTCACCAGCTGTCAGCTGGTCAAAGTGTCTGTTATAATACTCTCACTTAGATGAACTGGTGGCAATCTGTTGTAGCTGTACAGCCCTAAATTTAGAAATTTAATTGGGCCAGCCTGAATTATTTTGGAGACCAGTGGTCCTACGTAATGACTATAGTCAAGTCTGATGCCCCATACTGTAGACAACAGTACACTGGATAACACAGAAAAGCAATGATAGAGTCCTCAGTACCCTCATTTGTCAGCCACATTTTCTATTCAAAACTTTCTGGCTTTCAGGTAAGAATATTTGCAACACCTAGGGCAATGTGAAAGAAATCTGTTCCACAAGACAAGGATGTCCACTTTCGCCACTTTCGTTCAACATAGTGTTAGAAGTTGTAGACACAACAATAACAAGAAAACAAAATAAAAGGCATCCAAATTGAAAAGGAAGAATTAAAACTGTCATTATTTGCAGATGATATGATACCATATAGAGAGAGCCCTAAAGATTCCATCAAAAAACTATTAGAAATGATAAATTAGTTCAGTAAAATAGCAGGGTATAAAATTAATATTTATAAATCGCTTGCATTTTTATGCACTAATAAACTATCAGAAAGAGAAATTAAGAAGACAATCTAATTGACAAGTGCATCGAGAAAACCAAATACTTAGGAATAAATTAGACAAGGAGGTAAAAGACTTGTACTCAGAAAATTATAAACATTGAAGAAAGAAACTGGAGAAGGTACAAATAAATGGAAGCACATACTGTGTTCTCGGATAGGAAGGATTAACATTGTTAAAATGTCCATACTACACAAAGCAACCTATAGATTCAATGCAATCACTATCAAAATACCAATGGCATTTTTCACAGAACTAGAACTAATAATCCTAAAATTTATATGGAAATGCAAAAGACCCCGAATAGCCATGGCAGTCTTGAGAAAGAAGAACAAAGTTGGAGGTATCATGTTACCTGATATCAAAATATGCTACAAGTCCATAGTAATCAATGCAGAATGGTACTGGCATAAAAACAGACATTTACATCAATGGAACAGAATAGAGAGCCCGGAAATAAATCCATGTCTATATGGCCATTTAATCTATGACAATGGAAGCAAAAATACACGATGTGGTAAAGACAATCTATTTAATAAATGGTGTTGGGAAAACTGGACAGATACATGCAAAAAACTAAAACTGGACCACCTTTTAATACTATATACCAGAATAAACTCAAAATGAATTAAAGATTTAAATGTATGACCCAGAACCATAAAATTCCTAGAAGAAATACATAGGCAGTAAACTCTGACATTCTTCATAGTATTTTATTTTCTGATATTATCTCCCCAGGCAAGAGAAACAAAAGAAAAATAAACAAATAGGACTACATCCAACTAAAAAGTTTTTTGCACAGCAAAGGAAACCACCAACAAAATGAAAAGAGAATGGGAGAAGATATTTTCCAATGATATATATCTGATAAGGGGTTAATATCCAAAATTTATAAAGAACTTTTACAACTCAACACCAAAAAAACAAACATCCGATTAAAAAAAAAAATGTGCAAAGGACCTGAAAAAACAGATGGCCAATAGACACATGAAGAGATGCACAAGATCACTAATCATGAGAGAAATGCAAGTTAAAACTACAATGAGATATTGCTTCACACTTGTCAGTATGACGATTATCAATAAATCAACAAACAACAAACGTTGGCAAGGATGTGGAAAAAAGGGAACCCTCGTGCACTGTTGGTGGGATTACAAACTGGTACAGCCATCATGGAAAACAGTATGGAGTTTTCTCAAAAAATTAAAAATGAAACTTCCTTATGACTCAGAAATTCCACTTGTGGGTATTTATCCAAAGAAATCCAAAACACTAGTTCAAAAAGATCTACCCTGTTTCCCTGAAAATAAGACCTAGCTGGACAATCAGGTCTAATGCATCTTTTGGAGCAAAAATTAATATAAGACCCATTATTATATTGTATTATATTATATTATATTATAACCTGTCTTACAGTAAAATAAGACAGGGTCTTATATTAAGTTTTGCTCCAAAAGACACATTAGAGCTGATTGTCCGACTGGTTCTTTTTTCAGAGAAACATGGTATGCACCCCTATGTTCATTGCAGTGCTATTTACAATAGCCACAATATGGAAGGCACCTAGTGCCCATCAATAGATGAATGGATAAAGAAGTGGTACACATATACAATGGAATATTACTCAGCCATAGAAAAGAATGAAGTCTTACCATTTGCAATAACATGGATGGACCTAGATGGTATTATGCTAATGAATAAGTTAGACTGCGAAAGACAATTACCATATAATATATGTGGAATCTAAAGAACACAGTAAATGGACAAACAAAGCAGAAATCGGCTGATAGTTGACAGAAAACAAACTGATAGTTGCCAGATATGAGTTGGGGGACTGAGTGAAAAATGTGAAAATATTAAGAAGTACAAATTGGTAGTTACAAAATAGGGGGATGTAAAGTACAGTGTAGGGAATACGCTCAATAATATTGTAATAATTTTGTATAATGTCAGGTGGGTACTGGACTAATTGGGGGTATAACTTCATAAATTATATAAATGTCAAACCACTATGCTATACAGCTGAAAGTAATATAAAATAATATTAAATGTCAACTGTAATTGAGAAAAATCTGTTTCCTGCAGTTTGTTTATTGTTATTTCAAACTATAATTTTAAATAAGAAAGTTTTTTATTTACTTTTTCCTCATTGATTCATAATTGCCATTGATGTTCATTAATATAGTTGGCATGCAGACTAGTATATTATACAGACTAGTATATTATTTTTATTGTTAAGATCATTTAAAATAATTGTTTCAAACCAGGAAATATTGTATTGAAATATAATAAATCTTGATTTATTTTCTAGGGTCTGCATATAACTATACAGTCTTATGTGATATTCTATAATTTAATGAGAATATAATTAATTTAAATTGATTATTGTTTAACCTATTATGTTTATCTGGAAGACTTACTGAATTAAAGACCTATGTTTTATTTAATTTAAAATATCTTGAAAACTAGATTTTCTTGCAGAAAATGTTGGCTGACCACCTGTATAGTATAATTTACCAAAAGTCAGCTACTTAAACAAAGAAAACGTATTATTTTTAACTAAAGGCACCTGTCCACAAAAAAGTAAATACAAATACACACACACACACACACACACACACACATAATCAAACATACATTTTAGTTGTGATAAACTGAGAAAGAATTCAGAGTCCCAATAAAAATTACTACTTCCTTATCACTGCTAAAAATGATGCAGCATTGAAAAACCAATTGTAGATTATAACCAATATAACAAGTTGACAGGCTGCTGTGTGCTAGAGTAAGGAAAGAATATATAGTCATTAGCTTTTCAGACTCAGTAGGCAATTTTGATTGTTTCCTCTTTTGGATAGTGGAAGAAGGGATAGTATTATAGTCTCTGCAAAATGGAAAGAGCTCTCAAATGACCCCAGGTCCTTTATTCATTGTTATGTTAAATACTCGTATGTGCTACAATTTTTCCTCCAAATCCTGTCAAATTATGAATAGGTAATTCTCATAAATTCAAGCATGAGAGGATACTGGAATTTGCTGCCACTACTGTCTTTTGGATGTCAGTACAAGTGTGCCTTATGCGTCGTGCCAGTCAAAATAGAGGTCTGGAGGAACGATAACTACTCCGATTTACTATTTGCTCCTTTGTCTCTTTGGAAAGAGTATCAAAGTTCTTTCTCTAGTTACAAAATGTCATCTGCCTTGTAGGAGCTCATCAGGGATGTCTAATCTTCAACATTTTAAATGTTCTGTCTATAGATAATTATTTTGTTTTGCTCTGATGATTCCCTGAAGGTTCTCGAGATTAGCTACACACCAGCCGGCCTTATCTTCAACAAAGATGGAATGTCTCACAGTCCTGAGGGGGAGAAGAACTTTTAGCTACAGGCTTCTTATGAAACACTTAAAGACCTTTGAGGTCATAAGAGTAAACTGAGTGAGGATATTTACAACTCTAGTCTAGAAGCAGGTAGGTTCATGAGACTGCTAATCCAAGATTGAGTGGGATGAAAATTGATTACATAGGACTGAATAAACTGGTGAAGGACAATGGTGGTTTTTGTTTGGAGTATTGTTGTTCAATGTTTTATTTCCTGGATATATAAGGAAGCTGTTTCTCTTTACTTTTAAGTTATCTATAACTCATTTTTTTTTTTTTGACATCACAGTCTGATGAGGGTGGAAATTCAAGTTCTCTGTCAGCCTCCATTGACCCATATAGGGAGGGGATTCTCATTACTCTTGGGCTGGCATGAGAGTTCAGAAGGCCTCTTTGGGTGCAACTCTGGCTGGAAAGGGAAGGGACAACTGTTTACTGCTCTCCACTAGATCTCTACTGACGCCAAGCCAGAAGAGAGAGAGAGGTGCCTCTTTTCCCCCAGTGCACACGTAGGTCCAGGCTCCCCACTTGCTCTTCAATGACACCAGGTTGGGTCTTGGTCCTGCCCATCAGGGATGAATGTGTAGGCAAAGACTGGAAATTTAGGCTCCCCACTGGGCCTGGCTGGTGGGAATGGCTGTGGGGCCACAGTTCTTTCTGTGTTGTGTGTGACTAAAATAGTTACTATCTAAAGGTTTTCTGTTGTGTTGAACTGCCCTTTTTCAAGTCCTTTGGTTAAAGGAACTTTCACTAGACTTTTCTTGTGGCTTTTTGTGTCTGCATTCATTGGTGTGTCTAGGTTCCAGACCCCAGTCTAGAATACTTAAAGCAAAAAACAAAGAAATAGAAAAAAACCCAGCCCCCAGAGAAGCCAGGTTTTATTGTTCCTTGGGTCTTGAGGTTCCTAGCTAGCCAGACTTATTGATTTTTCAGAGTCCTCTTATGTCTGTTATATTAGGTAATGTCCAGGGGTTTTAGTTTTACTTAATAAGAGAGTAGGGTAAAGTATGTCTACTTCATATTTCTGTATGTGGAATTCAGCATTTTCCTCAATTTCTTCTTGAACATTTCTGTCTTAAAGTTCCACTAATCGCATCAGCTGCTTAGCATACCTCACCCAACAGCATGCTTTTTCTCCTATTTACTGCCTAAACTTTATCCTGTCTTCTTAGCCCTTAATATTGAACTTTTCTGACTAGCATCTCCATCTCTTTCATACAACTTAATTTAACTTTTCTAGCCGTCTCACTTTCTTTTTCACCATCAGAATGCATTATATCGGTTACAAACCTGATAACATACATCTACCATGTTTCCCCGAAAATAAGCCCTAGCATGATTTTTCAGAACGACATCCCCTGAACATAAGCCCCAATGTGTATTTTGGAGCAAAAATTAATATAAGACCCGGTCTTATTTTTGGTGAAAAATGGTAATAACCAACCACAAATGGTCTTTAGAAGACAGAGGAAAAACAAGTGGTGAAGTTTTATGCATTAAAATTTTTACCTTTTGGGCTTTATTTTTTTAATCAATTCAAAATATGAAAGTATGTGAGATATTTTTTAAGAAATTATCTTATTTATACCCTCCAACAAACTTGAAGTACTATCATTAATATAAATTATTTACATTTATGCTTTTTTAAAATTTTTTGTAAGCACATTATTTTGTCCATGTGGTTCCTTAGAAATAATGCCTGAGCCAAACTGTGTTATGCTATTTAGAATTAAATAAATGACCAAAAACTCTCACAAAATTTCCCTAAACTTACACACTTGTATACTTTGCACTTTTTCATTTAAGCCCTCAGAAAAGTGGCAACTGTGTGTTTATAATCACTAATTAAAATATATTCGTTGAACATTACCAATAAACTGCTGGACCTCAATTCTCATTAATATTTTTCTTCAACATATCATAATCAAATTTAATTATATAGAACAGAATTAGGTACTGTGTGCAATTATTTTTAATTGTGTAAGCTTTTATGAAAGTGTATTTGTTATATATTACCAAAATTCTAATGTAGATATTGAAACCAATTTATATTACTAGAAGTAATTCCTAAGTGAAGGGTAAGCTGATTTCACCTAAAAAAATTCTGGCCTTTGATTTTTGGCAGAGAGTGAGCTATTATTTAAATAACTTTTTTATTAGGCAATACGGTCCTTAGTGACTAAATCATTCTGATTGCTTCTGGGATGTGAATGACTGCACTAAATACTAGATTATTACAGTAACATACACAAAAGGGTTAATATGATTTTAAAATATGCGTGCATTTCTTATATAAAATAGTAGTTTATGATACTTGAATGATTATATTCATCTAAGACAGTAAAGATCAGCTATATTTGAAATAATACGCAAAAGATTTATTAGAGCAGGGTACTAATGAGGCCTTGCTTACTTCTAGCATTAGAAATGCTTTCTGTGGTTTCATATTGAGAATTAGCACTACGCTAGTGCCTGAGTGCGGGAAGGGAGTGAATAAGATATAGTTCCTGCCCTAGACAAACATTCCATCTAATATTTCTTGACATAATTCAATCTATGAAAATTAAACAGTGACTACAGGTCTATTTGAGGCTTCTCACAAATATATTTTATTCAAATCCTTTTGATATTTTTGAATAATTTTTAAACTACTACATTGTTTATCTCCATGTACAGAGAAAGCAACTTAATTACTGAATAAAAATAAGCATGGCTTCTAGACATACTTCAAATCTTAACTTACATATAACACTTTCAGAGTATTTTCCCTAAAAGCTTTAAATAAAGTAGATGGAATATCTATTTCAGTATATTCCACAGAGATTTATTTTTTATGGCACCTAAAGACTAGTAGGTGTATGTGTGTATATATACACACACATATTGCATACGTCAGTTTTTATTTTAACTATATATCCCCCACTAGACCATAAGACATTTGGATGCAGCTACTGTGCCGAATTTGTTCACAGTTCCATCCCCAGAACCTCAAATAAGGTAAGGCATCTAGAATTATGGCTTCATTAACTAGATTATAATATACACCCCAAAAAACAAGGGAAAATAGTTCTTTCATTTAAAATTTAAGGAAATTTAACTGTTTCAGTGTTTTGTTTTAATTTGTCTACAAGTGTAAATATGTACCAAAGCCTATAAAATTTGGGGAAAATGACGTATTATAATGGAACATACTCTACAAAGAGAAAAAAAAAATAATGGCAACCCATGTTTTTATAGATTAGCTAAAGTTTACATTGGATAATTTCTTTAATCTTCATTAAATAATTTTTTATCTGAAGGAATAAGGCCCAACAGGCAAAATGCAAATATGATTTTTAATAGTGATCTAGAGATAACCATGTTTTATGCCAGAGGTGCTAAATCTATTGCTTCTTCTCATGTTGACCCATTTCTCCCCTTTTGATTAAAATAGTCCCTTTCCAAACTTTAATCAATGTTTCATTAAAGAAGTTAAATATTTCTAGAAGCAAAAAAGTAGTGAATATTAACTGAGTTACTGAAAGTTTTATAGACTATTTCAATATGTTAATATAAGTCAAATTATCAACTATTACAATTTTAGATTACACTGTAGAAATAAGACTTGTATTCTACATTGAAATCAGGTTTTCATGGTTTGCTTAGCAAATGACTGTGAGCTGATCTTTTCCCTACTTTTGTCTGCTAAAGCCTACACCATGTATGGTAGACTGAGCTTAGTTCAGGAGTCAAATGTTTATCTCTTCATACATTATTAAAAAGTGGTTTATTTGTAAATCAGATTCACAAGAGTCATAGATCTTACTAAACTTCGGTAATAATTCAAAAGATACAAACAATCACTTGGGTCAGGAGAAACATCTTTTTTCTTAGAAAAGCCTGAAACTAGTAAATGCCATTCTTAAAAATGCTTTATTTTTTTCCCCTTGGATTCAGATATATTTTGCTTTCAAGTTTAAGAGATGCGTTTCTTCTTGAGCAATATATATGTATGCAGAGGCAGTGCTCATCTGGAGAGAACTCTTTTGATTCTGGAACATTCCTATTATATAATTTATTACTTGCACAGCTTACTTAACTAACCTCAATTCTCCAGCCAGCTATAAATTCCAAGTTTATTTACAAGTAAAGTATCTAATCATATCTGGTATATCCTGCTAAAAACACTTCATAGATAGGAACCCTGATATTTTTCCTCTGATCCCATCCCCCACCAGACTTCAAACAGGAAGTCTGGTGGGGGATGGGACATTACTTTAGTATGTTTCTAAGAAAATTTACTTGAGGTCCTTATTCCTTCTGATTGTCCAATTCTAGCTACAAAGGAAATGTTTTACAGGACTGCTACTAACTCTTTCCTTCCCACTAATAAAAGCACTAGTAACCATCTGAGGCCAGGTCTGAGGACAGCCCCCTCCCCTAATTTCTTGAAACAGCCTACATATAAAGAGTAGCTAGAAATTGCCTACTCTTCTTCGGGGCACCGAAAACTCCACTTTCCTGTTCTTGAAAGTGAATAAATATTAATTTCAGCCTTGTCTTTTCTTAAAAGAGGAATTAAGACCTTCTCGATAATACCAAACCAACACATTGAGTATCAGCCCCCATACACAAAAACTGTTCTGCCTAAATAATGCTAAATTTTATTGAACTACTTAATTCAATAGTTATTCTTAATTCTATATCTACCTATATATCAGTATGTATCGCTATATGTGATTTTATATCTATATATCTTAAATGTTTTCACTAATATATCTTTAGGTAATCGTTGAAGAAAATATAAACATTAAGTATTTATTGGAATCAGAATTAAACTGATAGAGGAGTACAGGCGTACCTATAGGACTTCAGAAATAAGGAAATATCTCTTTTGCCTCACTTCACTCCTATCAACACCATTCAAAATCTTTCACAGGAAAACTAATATGCCAACTAAAACTATTTCTCCCTATGCAGTTATTATAAGTAGATAAATGGTGTATCACAAATTATCATTGTCTGTTTCTGTTTCTTCCTTCAGTTTGCAAGGGCTTCTTTCATGTAATCACTTCTCATTGCATGTACAAGTTCAACAAGAGGCGTTAATACAACACTGTCATCTTGATTTAATATCAAATTACTTTCATGCTATTCCTTTCTTTTTTATATTTTAAAGAAAATAAATGCAGTCTTGCTTCTTCTATATGCATTATTTCTAGTGTACAGGCAACGCATATAAAAAGCCACCCTAGGGGGTTGACTTCAGAGACAATTATTTCCTCCTTGTGATGGTTTGTGTGATAGAATGTGTCAATCTAAACAGCAAGTGACTTTTGGAGTATGTTCTCAAGGCTGCCTTTGAAGGATGGCTTGTGTCAGGTGGTTTCAAGACAAGACAGTTTTAGGACAGGACAGCTTTAGGAGAGTTCATTTAGCTAGTTAGTTAGTTATTATGTACTTAGTTACTTACTTAGGTAAATCACAGCATAACTACTGGCTAGGGATTTGAACAAAAAATTACTAGAAGAAATTGACTTGGATAAGAAGAATTTCTGCACATATTTCTTACTAATTTGAAAAATGAAATGTAGTCACTTTGAAATAACTTTTTTTAACCTTAGAATTAACTGCCCAGCCTACATTTTTATCAAGAATGGAGTTACTGGAATCAAGTTTTGCCAGTAATTCAATTTGTTGATAATGGCATTATTGGAATTGAAGTATCACAGTATCTCTCTATTTTCCTAAGTAATATGATCAAGTAAGGAAAAAAATATATAAAGATCATGAATATCAGGACCTCACAGATACAAAACAATAGCCTGGTACATTTTTTTATTACCTTCAGATTCATGTGATGTATATTTGAAGCTATTACTCAAACCTGAACTTAAATATTAAAATATACAATCACACATGCAAGCTAATAATTATAAGAAAATTGCTACACTTAACCCATACAAAAACACTTATTAGATTTATATTTTAAATTTACAATAAATAGGTCATTGGGTTTATCTTTATTATTTTGACTGGATATTCATTTATTTATTATCTATTTTATTATTAAGTTACAGTTTACACACAATATTATGTTAGTTTCAGGTATACAATATAATGATTAGACATTCATATAAATTATGAAGTTATCACTCCAGTAAATCTAGTACACATTTGACACCTTGTACATCACTGTTACAATATTATTGACTATGCTCCCTATGTTATACTTTACATACATTACTATTTTGTAACTACCAATTTGTACTTCTTAATCCCTTCTCCTTTTTCAGCCATCTCCCCAAACCACTTCCCATCTGGCATCCATTAAAACATTCTCTGTGCCTCTGAGTTTGTTTCTCCTTTGTTTTTTCATTTATTTATTTATTTATTTATTTATTTATTTATTTATTTATTTAGATTCCACATATAAGTGATATCATATGGTGTTTGTCTTTCTTTGACTTATTTTATTTAGCATAATACTTCATCAAGTTCCATTCATGTTGTCGCAAATGGTAAGATTTCCTTTTTTCCTGTGCCTGAGTAATATTGCATTGTATATATATACATATATACATATATATCACTTCTTTATCAATTCATCCATTGATAGACACTTTGGTTCCTTCCATATCTTGGCTATTGTTAATAATGCTACCGTAAACATATGTCTTTTTTAATTAGTGTTTTGTATTTCTTCAGATAAATACCCAGAAGTGGAATTATTGGGTCCTTCTTTGTCTCTAGTTTTAGCTTTTGATTTAAAGTCAATTTTGTCTGATATAAGTATTGCTACTTCAATTTTTTTTTTTTGCTTGCTTGTTTCCATTTTCATGAAATGTCTTTTTCCATCCCTTTACTTTCAGTCTGTGTATATGTTTCAATTTGAAGTCTTTTGTAGGCAGCATATGTAAATGTCTTATTTTCTTATCCATTGAGCCACCCCATGTCTTTGATTGCAGCATTCATTTAATTTACGTTTCAAGTAACAGTTGATAGATATGCAGTTATTTCCATTTTATTATTCATATGTTTGAACTTCTATTTTCTTCTTCTTAAAGAAGTTCTTTTAACATTTCTTGTAATGGTAGCAATGAACCCTTTGAGCTTTTTCTTGTCTGGGATGAATATTTATTTATAAATAAACACATATTAAAAAATGACATTGTTCGTTTAATTCAATTAGTTATATATTGTCAAATAAATAGTAAATTCTGGTTATGCCAAATACATCTTTATCTATATTATCTTAATCTCCTGTGGTAGTTTTTAAAAAGATTTTTATTAAAATATAGCTAATGTACAATATTATATGAGTTTCAGGGATACACCAACGCTGTTCAACATTTATATACCTAAAGAAGTGATCACAATGATAAGTCCAGCAACCATCTGACATCATACTATCACATATGCTATCACAATATTATTGACTATATTCCCCATGCTGTATGTTACATCCCATGACTTATTTGTTTTATACCTGGAAATTTGGACCACTTATTGCCCTGCATCTTCCCCTCTTTTTATTTTTCTATTACAGTTGACATTCGGTATTATTTTATATTAATTTCAGGGGTACAGCATATGGTTAAACATTTAAATAATTTATGAAGTGATCCCCCTGACTAGTCTAGTACCCCACTTGGCACTGTACGTAGTTTTTGAAATATTGTTGAATATATTCCCTATGCTTTACTTTACATCCCCATGACTCTTTTGAAACTACCAATTTATACTTAATCTCGTCATCTTTTTCACCCTGCCCTCAACCCTCCCATCTATCTAGTACCCATTTGATACCATACACAGTTAGTAAATAATTATCGACTACATATATTTCTAATGCTATGCCCTACATCCCCATGACTACCTTGTAACAACCAATTTGCACTTCTTAATCCCTTCCTGTTTTTTACCCAAGCCCCCTCCCATCTGGCTATCAAAATGTTCTCTGTATCTATGAATTTGTTTCTTACTTGCTTCTTTGTTTATTTTGTTCTTTAGATTCCACATGTAAGTTAAATTACATTGCATCTGTCTTTCTTTGTCTGGTATATCCCACTCAGCACAATACCCTCCAGGTCCATCCATGCTGCCGCAGATGGCAAGAACCCATTTCCTTCCCTGACCGAGCACTATTCCATTGCATATATGTACCACTTCCTCTTTATCCATTCATCCATCAAAAGACACCAAGACTGCCTCCACATCTTGGCCATTGTAAACAATGCTGCAATGAACATATGGATGCACACGTCCTCTCGAATTAGTGTTTTGGGTTTCTTTAGATAAATACCCAAAATTAAGATTACTGGGTCCTTCTTTGTCTCTTTTTATAGCCTTTGTTTTAAAATCTATTTTGTCTGGTATAAGTATTGCTACCCAAGTTTTGTTTCTTTGTTTGCTTGTTTTTTCGTTTGTTTCCATTTTCATGAAATATCTTTTTCCATCTCCTTACTTCCCATCTGTGTGTGTCTTTCAATCTGAAGTGATTCTCTTGTAGGCCACACATGTAAGGGTTTTATTTTCTTATCCATTAAGCTTTCCTATACGTTTTTTTTTCTTTTTTTAAAAATGTATTGGGGAGATAATTGTTAGTGAAGTTACATAGATTTCAGGTGTACAATTCTGTATTACATCATCTATAAATCCCATTGTGTGTTCACCACCCAGAGTCAGTTCTCCTTCCATCACCATATATTTAATCCCCCTTACCCTCATCTCCCACCCCCCAACCCCCGTACCCTCTGGTAACCACTAAACTATTGTCTGTGTCTATGAGTTTTTGTCTCTCATTTGTCTTGTTCTTTTGTTGTTTTTGGTTTATATACCACATATCAGTGAAATCATATGGTTCTCTGCTTTTTCTCTCTGACTTATTTTGCTTAGCGTTATACTCTCAAGATCTGTCCATGTTGTCACAAATGTTCCCATATCATCTTTTCTTATCGCCAAATAGTATTCCATTGTGTATATATACCACAACTTCTTTATCCATTCATCTATTGAAGGACATTTTGGTTGTTTCCATGTCTTGGCCACCGTAAACAAAGCTGGAATGAACATTGGAGCACACATGTCTTTATGTATAAATGTTTTCAGATTTTTTGAGTAGATATCCAGGAGAGGGATTGCTGGGTAATATGATAATTCTATTCGTAATTTTTTGAGGAACCTCCATACTGCCTTCCATAATGGCTGCACCGGTCTGCATTCCCACCAACAGTGTATGAGGGTTCCTTTTTCTCCACAGCCTCTCCAACACTTGTTCTGATAGCCATTCTGACTGGGGTGAGGTGATATCCCATTGTGGTTTTTATTTGCCATTTGTATGTCCTCTTGGGAGAAATGTCTCTTCAGGTCCTCTGCCCATTTTTCAATTGGGTTGTTTGTTTTTTTGTTGTTGAGTTTCATGAGTTCCTTGTATATTTTTGATATTAGCCCCTTATCGGAGGCACTGTTTGCAAAAATCTTCTCCCATTCAGTTGGTTACCTCTTTATTTTGTCATGGTTTCTTTTGCTGTGCAGAAATTCTTAAGTTTCATATATTCCCATTCGTTTATTTTAGCTTTTACTTCCATTACCTTTGGAGTCAAATTCATAAAATGCTCTTTGAACCCAAGGTCCATAAGTTTAGTACCCATGTTTTCTTCTATGCAGTTTATTGTGTCAGGTCTTATGCGTAAGTCTTTTATCCATTTTGAATTAATTTTGGTACATGGTGACAGATAGCAGTCCAGTTTCTTTTGCACGTGGCTATCCAATTCTCCCAGCACCATTTATTGAAGAGGCTGTCTTTTCTCCATTGTATGTTTTTTGCTTCTTTGTCAAAAATTATTTGTCCATATTCATGTGGGTTTATTTCTGGGTTCTCAATTCTATTCCATTGGTCTATGTGTCTGTTTTTCTGCCAATACCATGCTGTTTTGATTATTGTAGCCCTGTAGTACAAGCTAAAGTCAGGGAGTGTGATACCTCCAGTATTGTTCTATTTTCTTAAGATTGCTTTGGCTATTTGGGGTCTTATGTGGTTGCAAACATATCTGATGATTTTTTGTTCTATTTCTTTAAAAAATGCCATTGGGATTTTGATGGTGATTGCATTAAATCTGTATATTGCTTTGGGTAATATGGCCATTTTAACTATGTTGATTCTTCCAATCCATGAGCACGGAATGTCTTTCCATTTCTTTATGTCTTCTTCAATTTCTTTCAAAAATGTCTTATAGTTTTCAGCATATAGGTACTTCACATCCTTGGTTAAGTTTGTTTTTAGATATTTTATTCTTTTTGCTGCAATTGCAAAAGGAATTGTTTTTTGTATTTCTTTTTCTGAGATTTCATTGTTAGTATGTAGGAATGCAATGGACTCTTGTACGTTGATTTTGTAGCCAGCAACTTTACTGTATTCGTTGATTGTTTCTAATAGCATTTTGGTGGAGTCTTTAGGGTTTTCTATATATAGCATCCGCAAAAAGTGATAATTTAACTTCTTCATTCCCAATTTGGATGCCTTTTGTTTCTTTCTCTTGCCTGATTGCTCTGACAAGGACTTCCAACACAATGTTGAAAAGCAGAGGTGATAGGGGACAGCCCTGTCCTGTTCCTGAACATAGAGCAAAGGGCTTCCATTTTTCACCATTAATTATGAGATTAGCTGAGGGTTTGTCATATATGGCCTTTATTATGTTAAGGTATTTTCCTTCTATACCTATTTTATTAAGTGTTTTAATCATAAATGGATGTTGTATCTTGTCAAATGCTTTTTCTGCATCAATTGATATAATCATATGATTTTTGTCCTTTATTTTGTTTATGTGATGTATCACATTGTGGGATTTGCGGATGTTGAACCATCCTTGTGCCTCAGGGATTAACCCCACTTGATCGTGATGAATAATCTTTTCGATGCATTGTTGTATTCGATTTGCTAGAAGTTTGTTTAGGATTTTTGCATCTGTATTCATCAGAGATATTGGTCTGTAGTTTTCCTTTTTTGTGTTGTCCTTCAGGTTTTGGTATCAGGGTAATGTTGGCCTCATAAAATGAGTTAGGGAGTATAGTCTCTTCTTCAATTTTTTGGAAGAGTTTGAGCAGGATTGGTATTAGATCCCCTCTGAAGGTTTGGTAGAATTCACTAGTGAAGCCATCTAGTCCCGGAGTTTTGCTTTTGGGAAGGTTTTGGATGACTGATTCAATTCCGTTACTAGTGATCAGTCTGTTTAGATTTTCCAGTTCTTCATGGTTTAGATTTTCCAGCCTTCTTGGAAGGCTATATGTTTCTAAGAACTTGTCCATTTCTTCTAGGTTATTGAATTTGATGGCATATAGTCCTTCATAGTATTCTTGGATGATCCTTTGTATTTCTGTGGTGTCCATGATAAGTTCCCCTTTTTCATTTCTGATTTTGTTAATTAGTGTCTTCTCTCTTTTTCTCTTAGTGAGTCTAACCAAGGGTTTGTCAATTTTGTTAATCTTTTCAAAGAACCATCTCTTTGTCACATTAATTTTTTCTATTTTTTTTGTTCTCTATTTCATTTAGTTCTGCTCTGATTTTTGTTCTTTCCTTTCTTCTGCTGACCTTGGGTTTCATTTGTTCTTCTTTTTCTAGTTCTTTAAGGTGTAACATGAGGTTATTTATTTGGGATTTTTCTTCTTTCTTGAGATAGGCCTGTATTGATATAAATTTCCCTCTTAAAACTGCTTTCGCTGCATCCCAAAAATTTTGGTAGGATGTATTTTCATTGTCATTTGTTTCTATGTATCTTTTGATCTCTCCTCTAATTTCTTCTTTGACCCAGTCGTTCTTTAAAAGTATGTTATCTAATCTCCAGGTATTTGTGTTTTTTCCGCTTTCTTTCTGCAGTTGATATCCCATTTCAAAGCCTTGTTATCAGAGAATATGCTTCGTTTCATTTCAATCTTATTAAATTTGCTGAGGCTGATTTTATGTCCCAATATACGGTCTATCCTTGAGAATGTTACATGTACACTAGAAAAGAATGTATAGTCTGATGTTTTAGGATGAAGTGCTCTATATATGTCAATTATGTCCATTACCTCTAATGTGTCATTTAGGGCTGCTGTTTCGTTATTTATTTTCTTTTTGGATGATCTATCCATAGCTGTCAATGATGTGTTTAAGTCACCTAGTATAATTGTGTTTTGGTCAATTTCTCCCTTTAGTTCTGTTAGTAGTTGCTTTGTATATTTCGGTGCTCCCTGATTGGGGGCATAAATATTGATGACTGTTATGTCTTCTTGTTGTATAGTCCCCTTTACCATTATGAAATGTCCATCTTTGTCTCTTGTTATCTTTTTCACCCTGAAGTCTGTTTCATCTGATATCAGTATGGATATACCTGATTTTCTCTGGGTACCATTTGCTTGGAGTGTCAATTTCCACCCTTTCACTTTGAGTCTGTGCTTGTCCTTGTAGCTGAGATGTGTCTCTTGGAGACAGCATATGGTTGGGTTTAGTTTTTTGATCCAATCTGCTACTCTGTGCCTTTTTATTGGTGAGTTCAGTCCATTTACATTTAAGGTGATTATTGATATGTGAGGATTTCCTGTCATTCTATCTTTAATTTTCTGGTAAGGCTGTGTCTCCATTGTTTCTTTGCCTTTTTGTTGTTGTCTATTATTTCTGTGTGGTCGTATTCTATGATAGTTCCCTCTGTTTCTTCTTTTATTACAGTATATATTTCAGTTCTGGATTTTTTTTGAGTGGTTACCCTTAATTTTATGTAAAAGAAAGTTTGATATTTAGAGTATTCCATTTTCTTTAGCACAATTACTTTATCCATTCCCATATTCCAGTTCAGGCCTTTACTCTCCCCCTTTTTATGTTTTGGTTGCCACAAAGTGTCCCTGTTGATGGTGGTCGAATAGCCTCCTTTAGTATTACTTGTAGTGCAGGTCGTGTATTAGAAAATTCCCTCAGCTTCTGTATATCTGGAAAGGTCTTTATTCCTCCTTCATATCTAAAGGATATCTTTGCTGGATATATTATTCTTGGCTCATAATTTCTCTCTTTCAATAGTTTGAATATTTGGTTCCACTCCCTCCTGGCTTGTAGAGTTTCTGCTGAAAAATCTGATGATAAACTAATGGGCTTTCCTTTGTATGTTACTGTCTTCTTTTCCCTGGCTGCCTTGAGGATTCTTTCTTTGTCGTTGATTTTTGACAGCTTCAATACAATGTGCCTTGGAGAAGGCCTGTTGGGATTGAGGTAATTAGGTGTTCTATTTGCTTCTTGGATTCGAGGATCTAGTTCTGTCCACAAGTTTGGGAAGTTCTCATCAACGATTTGTTTGAATATATTCTCTGTTCCCTTCTCTCTTTCTTCTTCTGGTATGCCCATTATTCTTATATTGCTCTTTCTGATGGAGTCAGAAAGTTCTTGTAGAGTTCTTTCATTTCTTTTAAGTCTGAAGTCTCTTTCTTCTTCCATCTGTGTAATTTCCAGGTTTCTATCTTCGATGTCACTGATTCTTTCCTCCATCTGGTCAACTCTACTACCTAAGCTGGTTATTTCATTCTTGATTTCTTCTATTGAGTACTTAATCTCCATAAATTCTATTTCCTTCTTTTTTTAAAATTTCAGTCTCTTTCGTAAAATGCTCGTGTTGTTCTTTGATTGTGTTTCTGAGTTCATTAAACTGCCTTTCTGTGTTTTCTTGCATCTCATTGAGATTTTTAAGAACTGCAATCTTGAATTCTCTGTCATTTAAGTCACATATTTCCATATCTTTAAGTTCCTTTTCTGGAGACTTTTCACTTTCTTTCTGAGCTGTCTTTTTGCCTTGGTTATTCATGGCAATTACTGATTTATTATTTCTCTTCCTAGACATTTACAGGAGTGGCTTCTGCAACAGGTTGATAGGAAGAGGTGTTTCTTTTGTTTTCCAGTACTTGTTGGTAGAATGTTTTATTTTCTCTCTAACTGCCGCCTTTTTTTTCCTCTCTCACACAGTAGTGCTGTATTTTCTCTGCACTATTCCAGCTTCTCACACAATGGGGGGATTCCCTGGGAGACGGGCTTCTCCTCTGTTAATAGTTTACCTGGGTCACAGGGCACAGTGTCCGTGTGGGTATGTGGAGAGCTTTTGAAGTTCCAAAGCTCTTCCTGCACCAGATTCAGAGCCAGTATGTTTCAGCAGTTCTGTTTACTCCTGCAGGGATCTGCCCAGATAGGCGGGGCCATGGGAGGGGTGAGTTGTGAGAGGTGGCCCTTAGCAATGGCAGTGACCACCACCATAGCTGGTCCTGCTTCCATATCCCCCTCCCCTTTGCCAGAACTAGTTGGGCTGCGAAACTGTGTCTGCAGTCCACAGTTCTCAGAACAGAAAATATTCTGTTCTTTTGATCTGACACTGCTACTGTTCCGCTTCTAGGACCAGGCAGGTGGGGGCACGCGAGCTCTGGGAGGGTAGGAAGGGGGCGGCTAGTCTCAGTGCCTAAGGCTTCCGTTCTCTGCTCGGCAGTGAGGGCTTAAACCACCATTTTCAGCCTTCTTCCCTCAGTCTTTTCTCTGAGGTCTCTGCCATGAGCTTTGGGTTCAGCCGTGTTATATGCTGCCCCCTCAGCCCTGTGGGCCATAGCGGAGCCCTAGCAGTCCGAGTTCTTCCCTTTCCCGCAGGTGCGGTAGTTCCGGGATGCAGCGAGCTCGGAGCACTGAGCTAGGTATGTGTTCTGCGCCCGGGCGGCTCCTTCTCCTCACTTCTCCCTTCCCACCTCCCCCACTCACGTGATTAGCCCACTGTTAGGTGAATTTAGTAGTGGGCCTCTTCGTCTTGCCTGTCTGCTGTGCAGGGAGTCCTTTGTGGAGTTATTATTGTTTGATTAGTTGTAAATTCCAGGGGAGCTTTACAGAGGCTCACCTCACGCCGCCATTTTGATGACGTCAAGCCCCTTCCTATATGTTTTGATTGAAGCTTTAGTCCATTTTCAATAAAAGTAATTACTGATAGATATGTAGCTATTGCCATTTTATTATTCATAACTTTGATCTTTTGTTGTTGTTGTTCCCCAAATTAAAGAAGTCCCTCTAAGATTCCTTTTAATACTGATTTGGTGCCGATGAACTCTTTTAGCTTTTTCTTGTCTGGGAATCTATTTATCTGTCATTTGATTCTAAATGATAGCCTTGCTGGGTAGAGTACCCTTGATTGCATTAAGTTGGTACAAAAGTAGTTGCAGTTTTTGCAAGTAATTTTTAACCTTTTAAACCCAATTACTTTTGCACCAACCTAATAGCCTAATAATTCCTTGCTTTTCATCATGTTGAATATTTTGTGCCAATCCCTTCTGGCCTACAATGTTTCTTTTGAGAAATCAGCTAATAATCTTATGGGAGCTCCCTGATAAGTTACTAGTTGATGCTTTTAGTATTCTCTCTTTGTCTTTAACCTTTGCTATTTTAATTACAATATGCCTTGGTGTGGGACTGTTTGGGTTCATCTTGTTTGGGACTCTCTGCCCTCCCTGGGGTTGTATGTCTGTTTCTTTCACCAGGTTAGGGAAATTTTCAGTCATTATTTCTTCAAATGGATTCTCAATCCCTTGCTTTCTCTCTTCTCCTTCTGGTACCCCTATGATATGAAGGTTGTTATACTTAACGTTGTCCCAGAGTTCTCTTAAACTATCCTCATTTTGGGGTGGGGGGATTTTTTTTTTCTTTTTGCTGTTCTGATTGGATGTTTTCTGCCCCTTTGTCTTCCAAATTGCTGCTTCATTCGATCCTCTGCTTCATCTACCTGCCGATGATTCCTTCTATTGCATTCTTCACTTCAGTTATTGTATTTTTCACTTCTGACTGGTTCTGTTTTATGGTTTCTATGTCCTTTTTTATGCTTGCTATCTCTTTGTTGAAGTTCTCACTGAGTTCCTTGAGCATCCTTATAACCATTGTTTTGAACTCTTCCCCTGACAGGTTGCTTGCCTCCATTTCATTTAGTTCTTTTTCTCAAGTTTTTTTCTGTTCTTTTATTTGGGACATCATTTTTGTTTGTTTGTTTCCTCATCTTGACTGTTCCCTGTGTTTCTTTCTGTGTATGAAGTAGATCTGCTATGTCTTCCAGTCTTGGCTGGGTGACCTTATGTAGTAAGTACCCTGTCAGGCCCTGGCACAGTCTCCCTGGTCACCTGCTCTGGATGCTTCAGGAGTGTCCCTTGTGTGGGTAGCACAAGCCCTCTGTTATAGTTGAGCCTTGGTTGCTGTTGGCATGTCAGTGGGTGGGATTGACCCTCAGGCTGATTGGCTGTGGGGTTTGGCCTCATCCACATCTTACAGGCTGATGTGCAGGGGGCTTATCCCACTGAATGGGATTGTTCCCAGTAGGCTCCGGTGTATGTAGATTGAAACTGCTCTTTGGGTGTGCCACTCGTGAGGCTAATTGGGTGGTGCTCTGCTGTGTTCTGAGCTAACCTCCAAGTATGTTGGTTTAGGGGCCTCTTGGGAGGGGCTTTAGTGCAGACCCAGGTCACCCACTGCCTGTGACTGGCTGGGGGCTACCTGGTAGGAGGTACAAAGTGACCCATGTTTTTTTGCGGCCTGTGCTAAACCTGAAGGCATGTGGCAGAGGCCACATTGCGAACCGAAGACTGCTGCCACCAGGCTGAGGGTAACTCCGAAAAAGCCAGGACATCCCAAGACCTGGTGCCACCTACTGGCTCCTTTAATGTTCAGCTGCTGATAAAGTCCTATGCAGTATGCAAGTTGGATGAGGCAGCGTCTCAGGTAGTCACTACAGTGAGTAGTATTGTGGTCATCAGGTTAATGTAGACTCTGGTTTGGTTCTAGTGCTGAGCCTGGAGTACTCAGCAAGTCCCAGAGCACACTGAGGCCATTTGCCACCGGTCTGGGGCCTGTGAACTTTGATAGTTTTCCAAAAAAGAGTATAATTCAGGTGAGGCTGACTGCTCACAGAAAAAATGCCTCAGGGGAGTCGGGTGCAGTGGGTCCCAGTGAGTCATCAGGGCAGAACCTCAGAGCTCACCAGACCAATCAGATTCAGATTTGGTTGTAAGTGTAGGGGGATATTAAAGATGGTGGCTGCCTGCCAGCTGTACTGCAGAAGGACCCCTCGCAGGGAAAATGGGACTGTCCTCCAGCCCTGGCCTTGAAGCCACACACCTCAGTCTGCACCCCATATTCCTCTGACGTCCCTCGAATCATCATCCCTCCACCAGAGCCCAAAGTAAGTTCCTGCAAGTGAGTGAGTGTTCGGGGGTGGGGGTACCTTTAAGAGTACGGCTGGGTTTTCCACAGTCTTCCATCCCACCCAGATGGTTGGAAAACGCAGTATCTTTCACAGCTAGATGTTGTGGTGGCTCTCTTCCTGCATCAGTACTCTGGGCTGGGAAGCCTGGAGTGGGACTGGGCTCTTTTGCTTCTCCACGGGGAACCTCTGCATACAAGATATCCCTCCCCATTTTCATTTGCCACAAGGAGGTTGGGGCCAGCCCGTTTTGCATCTCTGCCCCTCCCACCAGTCTCAACATGGCTACTTCTTTATATTCTTAGTTATAAAACTTCTGTTCAGCCAGATTTCAGGTAATTCTCTAGGTTGATTGTTCTATAATTTAGTTGTAATTTTAATGTGTTCACAGAAGGAAGCAGGCAGAGTGTTTATCTACTCCGCCATCTTGGGTCTCCTCTACTGTGGTAGTTTTAAAATATGTGTAAAAAGTATTTGACATTCTCACAGTATGTGATGAGGTCTATGCCATCTTACCTTGAAATTAAACTGGATTTTGTGACTTTTTATACAAATATAATATGGTATAACTGAAACTGCGATTTCTGAGATTGGTTATAAAAGGTGATGCAGCTTTCTCCTTGCTTACTGTAATACTACTTCTTGAAGTCTTTAGCTAGCAGGTAAGCACTCCCACTATCCTGAGGCCACTGTGTTTTGAGGAAACCCAAAATAGTACACTAAAGAGAATAGAACAGAGTCCCCAAGACTAAATAAGAGTGGGGGAGAGAGAGAAAGAGCTTGAAGCTGCTCTTGTCCCCTTCAGTTACAGAACAAGTCACCATTTTTCTGCAGAGTGAGTCATATCCATAATGCTCTAGTGCAATGGGCTGAATGTTTATGTCTCCCCTAAAATTTTATGTTGAAATCCTAACTTCCCAAAGTGATAGTATTAGGAGCTGGGGAATTTGGGAGGTGATTAGGTCATATGCAAAGAATCTTGAAGGATGAGTTTAATGCCCTGATAAAAGAGACCTCAGAGAGATCCCTTGCCTTTTCTGCCACACGAGGTTACAGAGAAAAGACAGCTATCTGGGGAGTGAAATCTCACTGCTCTCCCAATTTGTCAGTGCCTTGATCTTGGACTTCCAGCCTCTACAGCTGTAAGAAATAAAGTTCTGTTGTTTATAAGGTACAGTCTATGATATTTCTGTTATTACAGCCCAAATTGACTAAGGTACATAATAAGGCTCTTCCTAAATTGCGAATCCACAAAAGAGATATAAAGTGACTATTTTTGTTTTGAGCTATTAAATTTTGAGGTAATTATTCAGTTTAGAAAATCAAAAGATGCTTCCAATGTACTTGTAAGAAAAGCATTAGTTATATGAGAAAACTAGGCTAAAATCAGTTTATATGTTATAATAATTGCTCATTGGATCTATTAAATGAGTAATTATTAAGTACCTACAATGTGCCAAGTACTATTAATATTCAGAGATAGGCAGTAAAGAGATAAAATTTCTGCATCATGAAACATATTATCTAGTAGGGAGTAGTTTTCAGCAAAAACACAGAAAATAAATAAAAGAACACAGTGAATCATTTTCTTTTAGTTACCTGTAGTAATTCATATCAAGATTACATATTGATTTAAAGGTGAAGTCAAGACCACTTCAAGTATTGAAAGTATGACAAATAATGTCATAATTTATGTAAAGAGCCTAAAATTATAGTCCACATAGTTTAACTCCTATAACTGCACTATTTTAATTCTCCTTGTGACTAATTTTTCTTTATTCCACATATATTTAAATTTTCAAAGAAATGTGAAAATCTAATTGACAATCGATATTTCAATTGTATTTTTTCAAAGGTCAGGTGCTGTCTCTCTTACATTATCAAATGTTGTTTTAAACATTTAAGTACAATAATTTTTTAAATATATTTTTTAGTCTTGAATAGAAAACAAAAACATCTACGGTACCTTATGTGCTTTATTTGGCCACTGAAGTATTGACGAGTTGAGAGGCATTAATTATTAAGTGCAAAAGAGATGGCAACCTTGACTATTCTTTTTCTACATGTTCTAACCCACTTGCATTAATCTAGAAAAAGATCGTGTATTTACCTTGGACTTAAATCACAAAAAGCACATTCAACACCATGTTAAAGACAATAATTACATGCACAACACTTGAGTTGTTGAAGAACTTTCTGCCTTTCATTCAGAAAATTGTTACCAATTGCCACTTTTGCTTTCACATACTATCCAATTCACTAAAATCTGTAAAGCTGCAACTGACAGTTAAAATAGATTTCAGTAGCATTAGCTCCAATTTCAGGAGATAAATGATGAGGATTAGAGAGTAGAATATTCTGATTAGGTATATTTGCCAGTCTCTTTTAGAAGATGGAATATGGGAACTTAAAAACTAGAGACTAAAATAGGTGTTTAGTTTTAGATCTTATAGTGTCTAAGTAGATCATGTTATTCAAGTCAAATTACTTACATTGCTGCCTAAATGAAAAAACTTTCTTGATTGTTTCTGTTATCAAATGAAAACATTAACTCCAGAGATTCAACATCTACTAAATAAATAATATTGAACTAGGCCTTTGAGTAGCTCATAGCCCAGTGGGGGATACACATACCTTTATAAATATCTACAATGGAAGGACTCTAATAGCTAGAAATAATTATGCAAGTGGCAAGGAATTGTCAACTAAGATATATATCTAGATAGATAGATAGGCAGATGATACATAGATAGATAGATAGATAGATAGATAGATAGATAGATAGATAGATGATAGTTAGGCAGATCTCTCCCTCTCTCTCTCTCTCTCTCTCTCTATATATATATATATACATATATATATACATATATATATACATATATATGTATATATATGTGTATATATATATATATATATATATATATATATATATATAGTGCCAAAAAATGTATGCACATTTTAAGAAAGGAAAAAACTGTATTAAAATTGTAATGCTCAATATATACTGATAACAAAAGATGAATACAAGTCATGTGTATACATTTTTTGGCACCCCCAGTATAGAGAGATATCTGTGTGTGTGTGTGTGTGTGTGTGTGTGTGTGTGTGTGTTTGTGTGTATATATATATATATATATATATATATATTTCATGTATATACATACATATATATAAAATATATGTATGTACATGAAATATATACATATGAAACATATATGTATATATATAAAATATATGTATATATATGAAATATATATATGTTATATATATATATATATATAATGAGAGGTCTATCTATCATCTATCTGTCTATCTATCTATCTATCTATCTATCTATCTATCTATCTATCTATCTATCTACCTAGCTATCTATTATCTATACAGAGAGAGATATACTGGTTAAAATGGACTTACATACAAGGAGAGAATAAAAACTCTGAGAAAAGACTACAGAATAATTTAACATTCCTATCCCAAAAAGTAATAGATCAAGGAAACAAAAATGTATTTAAAAACTTTATCAAGATAATTAGCTAATTTGAAGTTATAACTAACTTGTGCACATACAAAAGTCTGCATCCCATACTAATAGAGTCCATGTTATTTTAAAACAAATAGGTAACATGAATAATTTCATACTATATTAGGTTGCAAATAAAATGTCTACATATTTTTAAAACTATAATTATATGATACAGACATTATTCCTTATTCCTAATGCAATTTAGAATCAAATAATCAAAATGTTAATTTAAAAGGCTAGTGAAAATTAGAAAATACACTTCAAAATATTTCAATGGTCAACGACAAAGTAATAAATGTATACAACTGAATAAAACTGAAAATACTATATATCAAAAATGGCATACATTGTAAGCAATACCTAGAGAGAAATGAATTAAACTTTTATGAGAAAATCAGAAAAACTGATAAATAATAAGCTAAGCTCCCATGTAAGAATTTAGAAAATGATCAAAGAATAAAACCAAAAAGAGATAAAAGTATCTGAATTATAAATGCAATATTAAGTACATAAAAACAAAGATAAAATAGAGAGGAATAATTGAACAACAAACTGACTGAAAAAATTTATGCACAGCTTGTGGAAGATTAAGAAAAAAGAAAACGAAGTTTGAAAAAGGGGATTTTAATTGAGATACCACAGAGATTAAAACTAATAAAAGAATACTATGAATAACTTTATGATAAGACATTAGAAATTTTGTATAATAAAGCAGTTGTCTGGAACTGTGTATTGCCCAAACTTCCTCAGGAAAAAATAGAAATTCTCAGTTGTCATTAAGAAATTGATTTAGTTGTTAAAAAATCATACTACAATATAACCACCAGTCTGAGAAAGTTTTATAGCTTAGATGTACCAAAGACTTCAGGTATAGATAATCCAATTTTATACAAATAGGAAGTTTTTTTTTTATTAAGTTAGACAAACACTTAGAATAGAAACCAGCATATTTACTCCTCAGTATTTACTCAAAAGAAATTAAAACATATAGTCACATAAAATGTTTTACTCGAATACTCATTGCAGCTTTTTAAATAATAAAAACTGAAAACAACCAAAACATCTATCAATTGAAAAATAAGGAGATTGTAGAATAACCATGCAGCGGTATGCTACTCAGCAATATGAGCAAACGACTAAAACATTCAACAACATGGGTGTTCTTAAAAAACATAAGCAAAACGCCAGGAAATAAAAAAAAGGTTATGTATTATATGATACCCTTTATATGAAATTTTAGAAAAGACAAAACTATTGTATCCAGACAAGTCAATGATTGTCAGGGGCTGGATACTGAGAAAGTAAGTATCTGACAAAATGCATAAAGGAAGTTTAATTGAGGTTTCTATATCATGATTATGCTAGCCATTGCATGACTGTATATATCTGTCAAAATCCATCTAATTATTTATATAAAATTGTTAAATTTTTGTATGCAAATCACGCCTCAAAAAAGGCTGATTTTTATTTTTTTAAGACTGACAGTATATTTGACTTACTACAGTATAGTCAAAATGGAAATGTTTCCTATTTTATTTATTTATTAAGTGCTTTAAGAACTTTATAAATACTAAGATTTTTAAAGAAAGTCCTATAACTTAAAAATAAATAGAGATAATAATATAACAGTATGGAAAACTCCAACAGGTTTTAATAAAGACTAAAAAAGATGCTATTGTGTGCATTTTGGAAAAAAAAAAAAGATGCATGAAGGGCCATGAGAATCACAGGTCAATAAATCTTAACTTAAAAAATGTATTCATAAAAGAAAACTAATTGTACATAAAACTAAAAATATATTCCAGGGATGCCAAAAAAATATACACACATGACTTGTATTCATCTTTTGTTATCAGTATATATTGAGTATTACAATTTTAATACAGTTTTTTCCTTTCTTAAAATGTGTATGCATTTTTTCAGCACCCCCTGTAGTTACCTCTCCATTATCTATATTAATGGAGAAGAAAATAGCTTGCATTTATTAAATGATTGATTATTCTTCAGAAATAAATGGCATTTTACTGACTCTGTGGTTAAACACCAATGATGTCTACATAGCCGGTTATATTTAAATGGTACACATTGAATATAAATAAAAAATGAAAGTGTTTCTGTATTTCTTTTTCTACAAGTACTCGCTGAAGATAATAATCAACGCCCAGTGAGTTTAGATATACTTGTATGATACCCACTAACCACTCATGATTTATTGACAAGGCACCTACTTTTTTTTTTTTTAGCATTTTTGTAACTAATCTCTTGTCAAAATTTTTCTGTGAGAGAATTCTACAAGTCATATAACTTATTGTGATGATTTCTATGTGCCAATGATAAGTTGAAAGTCATGAACACATGAATTATGTGGCCTTTTTACATACTTTGTTGAGCACTTAAACCCTGCTCTAAGCATTGGGATATTTGTGTGACAAAGTCTCCAAAATTTATAGTCTCAAGGAGTTTAAATTTTTGTTAGAAGAGAAAAAAATAAAATTGAAAATAAATAAATCCAGATATTGATAAGGGCTCTCAAGTGCATAAAAATAGGTAATGGTCTCCAGCAGGACTTAAACACTGTAAATCTGGGGTTTCTTCCAAACTATTGCAGACCAATATTTTTATACAATACAACACACCTGTGGTAGCAATATCAAATTGCTATAATATTTGGTCAGCACACATTCTGCACTTGTTGTTGACTGGATTTACACAGTTCTTGGACTGGCACCAAATGGCGGACTTCCCTTTGAGTACCACATAGAAGATAACTAAGGAGGGCCTCCTTTTGCTGAGATAATAAAGGAAAGCCATTCTAAGGAGATATGTTAAAATAAGGACTTGAATGATGAAAGGCACAGACATACATACAGAACGTATAAACAAACATCTCAAACATCAGAAACTTCAGATAAAGGCAATTGTTTGTGGACATACATATTTAAGGTATTTGAAAAAATGAGAGGCAAGTAGAGCTGAAGCATAGAGAACAAAATTTAGGATTAGAGATTTAAGAATTAAGAAAGGGCCAGTTCTTAGAAACCCTTAACAGCTTAATCAACCAAATTTGGCAGATTAGATTTTATTTTCAACTAGCATCTTATTGTCTTCATAATTCATAATAATATACTAGGAAATGAAGAAAGACCCTACTAATTACTTTTGGAGAAAAGATATGCAAGTTATTTAATTTATATTAAACTCAGTTTCTAAATCTGTAAAATAGAAATAATCATTATGATTTTCTCATAGGTGATTGTGTAATTAAAAGATACATAACATACTAAAGAGATCTAGATGTCTGTTGGAATATTTGGAATATTTGGAATATTCTCAATACTAAGAATTTTTACTCCTTTTCTTTCACACATACCACATCCTTAATATAAAATTTAACCAGATAATTATATAATTCTGATTATAAGGTTCTTTGTTTTGGGTTAACAATTTAGAAGGTCAATTTATGAAAATTTTATAGCACATATTCATTCAGCAAGTGCTTACTTATCATTTAGGGCACCATTATTCTCTAAGCTGATTATATATACCTAAAATCTAATAAGACAATATAAATACATAAATGGAATACGAATAAAATAATTTCAAATGATAAGTGGTAATAAGAAAATAAAACTGGATGATGTGGTGAAGCATGCCCTGGATATAGTAGTACAGATAATAGGGAGCTACTGGAATTTGGGTTACTTCCGAGGATGTGACAGATGAGTTAGGAAATGCATGACAGCTTTGACTTTGCGTGTGATTCAAAGTTTAGGGGACCAGACACTGGAGAGTTTGGACAAATATTTAAGGAAAGGAGATGAGTATTAAAGGATGTAGAGTGTTGCTATATTACAAACAGCGCTAAAGGGGGGGTCTGCTCAGCAAAGAGGACAAAAAGGAAGAATAAAGGAAGTTGAGTAAAGGCAGTTAATGAAAAGAAATAAATAAATACCCTTAAAGAATGACTAAATTTTGGACAAGAAAAGGAAGTAAAACTCCTGATATAAAAATCAAGAAAAAGACAAAAAAAAGTTATGACTTATCTAAAAAAACACTTCATAAAGTTTCTAGAGACTACGCTAGGGATTTATTTGGTGGAGAAGTTTGAAAAGCATATGTAAATCTATTTCTATGTAGATAAATATAGGTCATATATATGATGGGAATATATATATATATATATATATATATATATATATATATATACACACACACATGATTAATGCTGTTGTGAGTAAAATAATATTGGGTATAAATAGACTACTTTTAAACTTGATACATACCAATTTTAGCTATTTCGTTGTTAAATTTATTTATTTGGCATCCACTGACACGTTTTTTTATACTCTTAAGAAATGAAGCCCAGAATTTCACTCTCATGAGTTAGTCTTTCATTTTCAAAACTAAATGACCACATTTCAACTTGTAAAGATTATGTAAATTGATATTTTAGTCAATTCATAATATACCAGGAGTGCCATAAAATGTATACGCATGACTTGTATTCATCTTTTGTTATCAGTATATATTGAGTTTTACAATTTTAATACAGTTTTTTCCTTTCTTAAAATGTGTATACATTTTTTTGGCACCCTCTGTGTTATGTACAGTGGTACTGTATATTCAGAATACTATGAGAATGTTTTTTTCCATACCAAAGAAATAGTATAAAATTTGTATGATTTTCTAAGACAAAATATTACAATATAAATTATAAAAGTATATACAAATTACAAAAGTACAATATAAATTACAAAAATATGATTCCAAAAGTACTGAGAGGTTTTGAAGAGTTATAAACAAAATCATATGGGGTCATTGGAGTCATTATAGTGGACAAGATTTTGAGCCAATCTGAAAAGAAATTAAGAAATATAAATTATTAGAAAGAAGATTCTTTTAGTGGAAATACCTCACTGGTATTTAAATTAAAATATATTTATGTTTCCCTAAAATAAATAGAATGGAATTTTTTACTCAGTGACATGTTTAGACAATATATTAAAAGGGCCTAACCTGAATATTATGGAAATAACCCATGTGTGTGATATAATCACTCTAGTCACTTGTCTATTTTATTGGTTCAGATAGTTTAGAAAAATATGACATTGTAGATTGACAATTATTCTAATAGTAATTTAATACATTTCATAAATGAAAGGTCAACCTAAGCAATGCTCCTTTAAGGAAAGACACTCCATGTAAATATATAGGATAGTGTGCTTAAATTTTTGTTTTAGGAATGTACACATTTTCACAATTGTATATTGTTTTTGTGTTTCTTGTTTTATAACTTAACCTGACCATTTTTTTAAATAGTATACACAATAAAAATAGTTGCTATTTATTGTGTGACTGGGCAAGCAGGCAGGCACGAGGCTACTTGTATGTTACACGAATGGCCTCTGTTACTTTTCATCACAACTGTCTGAAGTTGTTTCTAATAACCCCATTTGTCATAGGGAAAAACAGAAGCTCAGAGCTGTCAAGTGTCTTTCTCAAAATGACACAACTAACCACTGTTCTGGACTCTGGCTGTCTGATTTCAGAACTACCTCTTTTTATGCATATACCATACTCCATTAATGTTTCTGCCAACCAGGTCACTTCCTTAATATTCTGCTTGCTGTTTGTTTATTTTATTTAGTTTTGGGTCTTATGACTTGTGAAAAATAAAGTAAAAGTTTAATAGATTTGACATCTTATTAGATTTTTTTTGGTCTTTTCATTAAAGCTTTCCTTGAACTTGCATATATGGCAATCACCTAAATCAAAAGTTAATGATTTTAGTAAATTCAGCAGAGAAAAATGTCAACTTGGGTTTTAAACTGAATTAATCATCAAACTACATGTCCATGCACTGCACACACTTCCTTGGAAGGGGTTGAAATCTATGGAGAAGAGCTGTGTGAGTCATAGACTCTATCGTGTTAAAGCCTTATTTTGAAAATGTATAATATAATACATTATATTATAATACATTATATTAATACTTATATAATAAATAAGATAACTGCTTTTAGGTAGGTTAAATATAGAGACATAAACACATGAAAAATTAATAATAATACAGGGTTTAACACTAAAGAAGAAATGCTGGATTATTTTATAAGGCCATACCTGATTAAATGTTGAATTAATAACATAAAAATCAAAGGCTTTGGGTCAAAGAGCGTTATTTTGTAATTTAAGTGTTTAAGTGTTCTAAGTAGTTCTCATAAAGAAGAGACAATTTTGTTTGACTTTGAAAATTGCATATTATTTCTGTACCAATCACTGTTGCAGTTAGCAGCAAAAGGTATATTTATTTAGGTTAAAGAAAATTCATTAAAGTCATGATTTTCAGTGCTGTGGTAGGAGTTTAAGAGAAAGCAATGGTGAAGTACAATTGGGAGACATTACCATCCCTAGACTTGAAGATGTAAGGAAAGGGATCACTTATCACATCCCAGGAAGAGCTGTCGCCATGGGTGTGGGGTTGCCAGATAGGAGTTCTGCCTTAGGTAAGGAAATACCAAATGACCAGAGCAGGAAGGAGCAACACCCTCTATCCATGCCCTCTTTATTCCTAACAGTGGTGTCTGATTAACTAAAGGAACCTGGAAATCAGAGGGCACAGAAGCTCCAATACTAGTCTCGTTAACCTGCAGGGCAAAAGGGTAGAAAAACAAAGGGAATGGATAAGGTGAGGGAAAATAATCAGCCCAGTTTTCTTGGTCAGAGAAGACCTACTAGTTATTCCCAAGCTAAAGAGAGGGAGAGGATGGGTGCACAGGGACAGAGATAGGAAACTGTCGTGACTTATCCATGAAGTATAAGTAGCCAACATAGAGATGATAGAGACTATAGAAAACAGAATACAGAACAGAGGTCAAATGAAACTGTATAGAGGACCTAGACTATCATCTGAAATTACCCCATCATTAAGAATTAAGCATAAAAACTTGCTTTAAAATGCAAATTGTTAAATATAGACAAATCCAAGTTATGACTTTCCCATTTACCTTGCTTTTTTTTTTTTTTTTTTTTTTGTATTCTTAGTCACAATCCTTTCTGTTCTTGTTCCACGCCTTTATTTTCTTCAACTTCTGTGATACCAATTGTTTTACCTCTCTTCCAGCATCTCAAACCTTCCTCCTTCAGGTCTAGTGTAAATATTACTTTTAAATAAAGCCTGTTCTGACACTTTCTTTTAGGACTCTAGCCCATAATGATTTTTCTGAGCTTCAATTGCACTTACAGTCAAAAACACACAATTTAGTACTGGTGGATTTCTAAATGTTCTTAAGTGTCATTTTACTTCACTTCTGGCTGAAAGTAAAGTGAAAACATAGTTTTTCCTGCTCTTCACAACACAGTGTAGAATTCAAGCAGCATAAAATAGTTAAATATAAATTCTTATAAAACTAGGTACGTTTAAATTAATGTTTATAATGTCATATAACCCCAGTGTAAAATCTAATACTGACCTAAATTTGAGGATTGTATCCATCAGAGTTCTGGCAGTTCTGAACACAAAGTTCTGAACTTAATTCAACTCAACTCAAGGGATACAGAGGATCCCAAGGAAGAGAAAATTCAGGAAGGTACTAATACCACTAGGCACAAAGTAGCACGAAAAGAAGCCACGTTGTTGAAGCTCAGTGAGAGCTGGAGGCTTGAGGCCTAGATCCTATGGGGAGTTCTTCTAGATTGTGAGTGAAAACAACAACTTGAGGAAACAAACTGTATAAGACAAGAATTTGAGAAAGACATTGCCCCCCCCCACCCTTCCTTCTTCCCTCATCTATCCTGCTGGTGCCTCCCACTGGCTGAACTCAAACAGAATCCAGGAAAAAGAGATTCCGAGTGACTCAGGCCCATGGAGGTCTGCCTGCAGGGCTCAGAGCACAAAGGAAGGACAAAAGGGGATAGTCCAGTGGAGAATAAACACTACGGTTGGAACTGAAAATAAACTTATTGTATGGAATCCAAACCACCTTCTACTTTTCTCTTTCCTAAATACACTCAGATAGAGAAAGTGATTAAAATTCTTTTCCCTAGAATATCAGTTACAGATCAAATCTAATTTCAAAGTGTTTGGTTTTCAAAGTGGTTGGTCTTCACAAAGGAAACACTCTAAGTTCAATAGACAGGATGCTTAAATAATAAGCTAAGTCTGCACAGATTCAAGTAAGAGCTAATGTGCATTTTAGTTTTGTTAGAAAGTGATTTAACTATGAGAGATTGACCACTTATGTATTTTTCTAATGGACATATTTTAGCTCATGTGCAGCCACCTTTTGTTAATACCTTTCCTAGTCATGGTTAACTAGAAAAAGAATGAAGGGATGATGTAAAAGCAACAAATCATAGGCTAGCAATGACTTATTCCCTAAGCCTTAGTAGAAAATGATGAGTTGAAAGAAACAGACCTAAAGGGTGTAGTTGAGTCATACAAAAGGTAGAGATCTAGAATGGAAATCATACACCCTTGTCTACTGTAATTTCTGTTCTTTTTGTAGCCCATTTCTGCTTTCAGTTCTACTTGTCTCATTTAATTATGGCTTTTACTCTTCCAGATTCTGAATTTTCTAACTAGGTTTCCTACAGATAGGCACACTAGCAATAAATGGTTCAGTACTTGACATAGTTGAGAATATGATCTTTGCAAATCAAAGACTTAAACTAAAATAATTCTGCAGAGGATTCACTTTACACATAAAAGGAATAACTGTCTAGTCAGGCATGGTGATTGTAAATGACGTTAATTTCAAGAAGATGTATTATAAAATTCTAATCAAAACTATCTAAATAGTACCCTGTCCTCTAACTGTTGCTTATCTGGTTCTTTTTAACTCTTTCAGGTAGTGATTTTTCTGTTTCCACCTTCAACTAATTCCTTTACATTGTCACATTGTCTTATGAAGCAGCACAGAACAAGAACACTGTGGAAGATACAAGATGGGGAAAAATATCTAAGGGATAGATGCCAAGTGTTGAAATTGTCAAGGAAACATTATTCTCTTTGTCATACTTGGCTAACTTTGCTGACCTAATACATAATAAATAAATGTATTATTTATTTTCTTATTTATTTACTTACCTATGTGGTTGCTAATTAAAGGTGTTTACTTTTATTAGTCCTAAGAGAAATATTATGACTCAGGACATTGCCATTGAACTAAACCTTAAATTAAACATACAGATATTTTGACACCCAAAAATTAGCCCCAAATCCCTACTGCTCTTATAAACGGATGCGATCAATTTTCATGATATCAAAGCAGAGCCCAAATATCTGCTTGGTTAATATAAGTAATAACCATATCTTGTATTTTCACAGTATCATACCATTTCTAAAGTACTTATGGGCATCTTCTGGCTTGAGCCTCACAGTAAGTTTATAAAGTGCAAATTACTACCTCCAGTACACAGGTAAAGAAACTGAGGTTAAGAAAGTAAGGTAGAGCTGTATTATAGTTGGCAGGGTTGATCAAAATTCCCAATGTCCTAACACAGTGGCACCTACATTGTGGGTGTCATATTTTTATTACAGGCTTAAGAGTAAGATCTGCTTACCTTAGTGTTATACAATATGTTCAAAATAGTATTCTCAAGATTGCTTGGAAGATTCGTATTATAGACCTCAATTAAAATGCACGTTTGGCCTATAATGGAAAACAATGATTTCTAAATCTCTTGTCTCTTGAGAAATTATGTTTTACTTTTTGTTTATTGAGGTATAGCTGACATACATTACATTAGTTTCAGGTATACAACCTAATAATTCAATGTTGATATATTCATATTGCAAAATAATCACCAAAATACCTAGTTAATATTTGTCATCATACGTAGTTACAGGATTTTTGTGTGTGTATGTGTGATGTGAACTTTTTAAGATCTACTCTCTAAGCAACTTTCCAATGTGCAATGCAGTATTATTAACTGTAGTCCCCATGCTGCACAGTACATCCCCAGGACTTATGTAATTTATAACTGGAATTTGTACCTTTTGACTTCCTTCACCACCCATTTAGCCCATCTCTCCCACCCCCTGCCTCTGGCAAGCACCAATCTGTTCTCTCTGTATCTTGTTTTTATTTGGCTTTTGTAAATAACGCTGCAATGAACATGGGGGTGCATGTATCTTTTCAAGTTAGTGTCTTCATTTTCTTCAGATAAATACCCAGAAGTGAAATTGCTGGATCGTAAGGTAGTTCTATTTTTAATTGTTTGAGGAACCTTCATATTGTTTTCCATAGTGACTGCACCAATTTACATTCCCACCAACAGTGCACAAGGGTTTCCTTTTCCCCACATCCTCACGAGCACTTGTTATTTCTTGTGTTTTGGATAATAGACATTCTAACAGGTGTGAGGTGGCATCTCACTGTGGTTATTATTAGCGTTGCTCTGAGGGTTTGTGATGCTGAACACCTTTTCATGTACCTGTTGGCCATCTGTGTGTCTTTGGAAAAATGTCTGTTCAGATCATGTGCCCATTGTTTAATTGGATTATGTGTTTCTTTGCTATTGAGTTGTATGAGATTTTAAAATATATTTTGAATATTAACACCTTATCTAATATATGATTTGTGAATATTTTCTCCCATTCAGTAGACTGCCTTTTCATTTTGGTAATGGTTTCCTTTGCTCTGCAAAACCTTTTAGTTTGATGTAGTTCTACTTATTTATTTCTGCTTTTGTTGCCCTGTCTGGTTATTTTATAAGGAGAAAATTAAAGTTCTTTTAAATCAGAACATCACTTATAATATAGATATCTTTTAAGAACCTATATTATAGGCTTAAGAGAACATGAATTGAGTTCTTATGAACTAAGTATTTCATCTTTGTATTCAGTAAAATGACCATCTTATATTGTTTAAGATCAGCGTTTTGGCAGAACTTATTCAGATGGATGTAATTAGTGCTATGTTAAAAAAAAAGAAAAAAGAAAAAAGACAGCTTGCAAAGAAATTTTGGGAATTGCTGGATCCTCTAAATTGCTGAAATGGACTGTAGATCTTAAGAAAGGTAATATTCCAAAATGATTTGGCCAAGAAATTCTTTTTTTTTTTTTTAACCCTGAGTATGTCTAAGAACTAGCAGCATTCTTTAAAAATCTATTATAATGGCTATCTACTCTTAAGTTTTTTACTGAATGCGACAATCAATTTCTGATGCACAGAATGGACACAATAGACAAAGTGATATTTGTTACAAGATTGTTGCTTTAAAAAGAACTCATTTCTGTCTGAATATATGAGTGATATTTTCAATTTAAAATTAACATTTCTATTTGCAGTGTACGTGATATATTTTACTATAAAATGATACTTATCAATTATTAATGGACTTAAATCTCCCTAAATTTCTATTTGACAGTCTATACTAATGTATTTTTGTGTAGACATGGACAAATCTATATATAAATAAATACACGTTTTAAAGTTATTTTCCTCTTTTCTATTTTATTTTTCCAAAAATATTCCCAGAGTTTTTGAGATATAGTTGACATGTAACATTGTGTAAGTTTAATATGTACAAGGTGATTATTTCATATATTTATATGTTGTGAAATGATTACCAGAACAAGGTTGTTAAAACATCCATCACCTCACATGATTACCTTTTTTTGTATGAGAATATTTGAGATCTGCTCTCTTAGCAGCTTTTGAAGATATTATACCATATAATATCATTAACTATAGGCACTATGCTGTACATTAGATCTCCAGAACTTATTCATCTTATAAATGGAATTTCATACTCTTTGACCAAAATCTCTCCATCTCACCAACCCCCAGCCCCTGGCAACCACCATTCTACTCTGTTTCTAGGAATTTTGCTTTTTCAGATTCCACATGTAAATGAGATTATACAGTATTTGCTTTTGTCTGTGTGACTTATTTCACATGACATCAAGTTTCTTTGATGTTACAAATGTCAGGATGTGCTTCATTTTTATGCTTTAATAATGTCCTATTACATACACATATAATTTTTTTATAACTATAATTTTATAATTATAAGAAAATAGCACATAATCTTAACTCATTCATCCATTGATAGACATTTGGATTGTTTTCTATGTCTTGGCTATTTTAAACAATGCTGCAATGTGCATGGAGATGCAGATACTTCTATGAGATAGTTACTTAATTTCCTTTGAATACCTACCCAGAAGTGGAATGCGGAATCATATGGTAGTACTATTTTAAATTTTTAAAGGAACTTTCATACTGTTTTCTATAGTGGCTATACCAATTTACATTGTAGCTGTACCAATTTGCTTAATATGTTTAGGTGCTTTGATGTTGGATGCATATGTATCTAACAATGTTATATTTTCTTGATGAAATGAAACCTTTATTATTTTATAATGACTTTCTTTGTCTCTTGTTATAATTTTTGATGTAAAGTATATTTTGTCTGATGTAAGTATAGCTATCCCTGCTCTTTTTTGGTTTCTGTTTGCATGGAGTATCTTTTACCATCCCTTTACTTTTGTCTATATGTGTCTTCAAAACTGAAGTGAGGCTCCTGTGTTTAGCATATAGTTGTGTCTTGATTTTTTGTTTTTGTTTTTTGTTTTTTTATCTATTCAGCTACACTACGGCTTCTGATTAGAGAATTAAATCCATTTACATTTAAAGTAACTATCAATAGGTAAGGATTTACTAATTCTATCTTATTGTTTTCTGGTGGTTTTGTAGTGCCCTTCTTCCTTTTTTTCTCTCTTGCTGTTTTCCTTTATGAGTTCATGATTTTCCGTAATGGCATGCTCTGCTTCCCTTCTCTTTATCTTTTGTAACCACTGTAGTTTTTGTTTTGTGACTACCATGAGGCATATATAGAACATTTTATACTTATAACAAGTCAATTTTAAGCTGGCAAAAATTTAACTTTGCATACAAAAACTACATTTTTACTCTCCCCATTTATGTGTTTGATGTCATAATTTACCTCTGTTTATATTTTTATCCATGAACAATTTTTGTGATAGTTATTATTAATATGTTTCTCTTTGAACCTGTATAATAGAGTTTAGTGATTAACATACCACAGTATTACAGTATTCTGAATTTGACTGAATACTTTCCTTTACCAATGTGTTTTATATTCATATGTTTTCATGTTACTAATTAGCATACTTTCACATCAACTTGAAGAACTCCTTTCAGCATTTTTTTATACAGCACATCTATTGGTGATGAATTTCCTCAGCTTTTGTTTCATTTCTTTTGTGGGGGAGGAAATATTTATCTTTCCTTCATTTCTGAAAAACAACTTTAATGGTAAACTATTCTTGTTGAACAGTTTTTTTCTTTCAATACTTTGAATGTATCATTCCACTCTTTCCTGGCCTGCAAACTTTCTGCCAAGAAATCCAATGATAGCCTTATGGGCATTCCCTTGTATGAGAAGATTTATTTTTTCTTTTGCTGTTTTTAAAGTCATCTCTTTGTCTTTGATGTTAGAGAGTTTTATTATAATGTGTCTTGGAAGAGATTATTTTGGATAGAATTTCTTGGGGGAACTCTGAGCTTATGAATAAGGATATTCAAATATCTCCCCAGATTTGGGAAGTTCTTAGCCATCATTTCTAAATAAGCTTGCTTCCCCGTCTCTTTCACTTCTCCTTCTTGGACTCAATGCGTAAATTGTTTCTTTTAGTGGTATCCTATTGCTCATATATGTTTTATGCATTTTTTGTTCTTTTGTCTTTGTTCTCCTCTTACTGGATAATTTCAAATGACTTGTTTTCTACTTCACAGATTCTTCATTTTTCTCAATCCCATCTATTGTTTGTGCTCTCTATTGCATTTTTCATTTCAATCATTATATTCTTTACCTCCAGAATTTGAGTTTGGGTCTTTTTATCTCTAATTTCTCTGATAAACTTCTCATGTTGTGTATTGTTATCTTGATATCATCAAATTGTCTTTCTGTGTTTTCTTGTAGTCCACTGAGCTTCCTTATAACACTATTTTGAATTCTTCATTGTAAAAATAACGAATCTCCATTTCTTTGGGCTATGTTACTGAAAAATTATGTTTTTTTGTTTTTTTTGTGGTATCATGTTCCTTGATTTTTCATGTTTCTTGAACTCTTGCATTTCTGTCTTCACATTTGAAGAAGCAATCTTCCTCCTGTTTTACTGACTTGGTTCATGAGAGTAATACCATCTGTCAGCCTGTTAAAGATTCTGAGGCTTTCTCAGATTTTTCCTATGGCTATGCCTATTCCACACTTCTTATTCTTTCTTGAGGGATTTCTTAAGATTTTATGGCTTTTCTAGACCCTGCAAAACGAGTTTACATGCTGACAGCCTCTGGGTGGTGCTGAATTCTCAAATTTGTGTGCTATTTTTCAGTCTTGCAGAGTCAGGCCAGCTTTCTACACATGCTCACTAGCTATCTGTACAGGTTTGTTCTCACCACCATTAGGGGTGCACACAGTGATCTGGCCACGGAGTGCGGGATGTAGAGGGGTAATGCATGTGGAAGTCAGCAGATGCTCTTGGGCCAGTAATGAGGATCCATAGACAAGCTATCCCTAGCAGCTTGTAGGCAGGATTCCTGAGGGTGTCACAAAGTGGTTAGTAGATCTATATTCCTTTGATACCTTCCAAGAGCTCTGGCTGTTGTTTTCCCAGCCATTCCCTGCCCCAGAGTTGTGTAGCTCACCTCAGTGTTCCGGAATGGAATGAGAAAGAAGTAGGTCTCTTTCGCAGTATCTTGCATACCTGCAGGAACTAGGTATTCACTCACTCGCTCTCACTTTCTCCCATGGAAGAAATCACAAGCCAAGAAGTTCTCTCTTGATACTTAGCTGTGCCTCCTTGGAAATGGAGTGACACAGGTAAAATGAAACTGTTCCTTTTATCGTCTTCAGTGTATTCAATCTCAGATTGATTTTTGCTCCAACAGTGTGCTGGAACTTCTCTGCCAGACTCCAGTCTTCCATAAAGACTCTCATCATGGGTGATTGTCAAAATTGGTGTTCTTTGGCAGGGGGCAGGGGGAGGGGGAGAATGGCAGAATACTCCTATTTCCTCATTTTTATTATTTTCCTTTTTTCATTGTTCCAAATACTAATTTTTATCAGACAATGCAATCAATATGAGTAGAATTTTCTGATTCTGAAACATCAGTTTCTTAGCAACACAGTGGAAGACTCTTTAATATCCATTGAGATGTACGTCAATAGCTTCAAATTTCTTAAAATAAAGAACTGATAATATATGACGTTATTAAAATCTATATTACAATGTAATTATTAATCTATAAGACACAAATTTTTTTTCATAAAGTAATGCTGTGTTTCTTAAAGTTGATTTATTTCTGATCCAGTGCTGCTTCATTTATGATTGAGCCAAATCCAAACACTTTTGGAAAACATTTAGAATTTATCCTATAGCTTTTAAAAATGCTTTTCTTTGCTGCACTTTAAGAGTATAAAACTTGAAAACCCAATCTGGAGGATAAAAAGTATAGGACCCAATTCTATACTTTTTAGAATTTGCCTAACCTTATATTAAGGAACTAGTTTAACACTGGATTAGAAACAATTTAATAGATAGATTAATCTTTTGAAAGATAGTCAAAGTGAAGAGGAATAAATTACCCATCTTCACCAGTTTCCTAAAATATTAGACTTATAAAACATTTTTACAAAAGAGGCAAAGTGTGACTATTGATTCCTAAATAGAATAAAAAGAGAAGGGGTATGAGAAAAACATCTAAGGTATAGCTCCTTGACTTTGTTGTAATGTTTGACAATTTTACTGTTAAGTTCTGAATGATGAGTTTGTTTTCAATCTTGGTTGAGCAGGACACTGATTTAGTGAAGATTGTACATTTGTTCTACTTTGCATTGTTTTTGGAATCTTTTAGGACTCTTCACATCATAATATTGACAATTCTTAGAAAGAAATTATTCCTCTGATACCGTGGTTTTGACTAGGAATTGAGTAGTTTATTACCACTTCTAGGTTCTCATCTCCAAATGTCACACTTGAATACACAATAGCCCAATGATTGTGTTAACAAAAGAAAAACAATGGTATAACAATATGATTCTAAAAACTGGCTCTTTTCCCTAATATTATTCTTCCTTTTTTTTTTTAATTCCTTAAATAATAGTATTATTCTCCTTTTCCCTAAATTCTATGTAGACTTAATACCACTCGGGATAAAGATCTTACCAGACTCTCTTGCAGCTAAATATGGCTATGTGACTAAATTCTGGCCAGTTAGATATAAGCAGAAGTTTTTTGTTGTTGTTATTGTTGTTTTTTGCAATATTTAGAGTACTTTCTATGAGAGATAATTTTTGTGCCCACTTTGTTCTTTTTCTTAATAATTTTCTTCATCTTGCTGCCTGGAATGCAAATATTACCATCATGAGCCATGATAACAAGGTCACTCCCTAGAGATAGAGGAGTCTGGGTCACGAAGAACTGAGTGAAATAATACTGTCACACCAGTCCTGCCATATTCATCTTTGTGCTTTTGGATTCGTGGAAATGAACTTCCAAATTGCTTATGTCACCATTATTCTGGTTAAATTTAAGATTGATAAAGATCATGTTGACTGGAAATAGGACTCTTCTCATTTTAGGATCTACAAATGTAGGCTTAGTGGAAATGTTTATGAGAATGGCAGCAAAGACTCAGATTCTGCAGGCTGTCTTAGTTGTTCATTATCCTTGTCATACCATTGAAAAAATTTAGTGTTATCTATTGCAACTTGGAATCCAGACCATTCGCTGACCCAGAGGAAATAGTATCCCTACCACTTAAGAAAATACTGTTACCGCTTTCAAGAAAATGCTTGGACAGATTAACTCAGGTCAGAGATATTCAAACCATAAATAGGACAGAAAGAGTTTTATGGGTGTTATAAGAAACACTCTTTGCCTTGGCCAAGGATGGAAATTGACAGGAAGACCTATAATTTGCAGCCTTCAAAGATTGAAAAAAAACAATGTTTTTGTACCAAATATTAGACCAGTTAAATAGTGGCTTCAAAATCCCAGATTTAACAAGCAGAAGATGTCCTTCCCCACAAAGATTGCAAGGCTTAACTGCAGATTTATGTCAAGGGTATTGTCTTACGCTTCTATGAAATGATTTCCAATAGTTTCAAGACAATCAGCACTGAGAGGACTGATGATGGATAACTTCTCTACATAAAACATCAGAGACTTCAGGCTTAAAACCAAGATTTAAACAAGATATTCTGCTAAGGAAACATGGACATGGGATTGACTACAAACAAATAAGAAGTTTACAGAGTGGTTGGATAGATTATATTGCTACAGAAAACAAGAGACAGACTGGACTGCAAATGTCAGTAACTTTTTTACTGTACAGCAATCTCAGGACTCACAAATCTGTATCAACAGAAGGTGGGCTCCTAAATCTCCACAATCTCCAAAATGGACATATTTTCTGGTACCCACTGTAGAACTGGCTATGAGACATACAGAATATTGAAGAACCACTCTGATATACAGACAATGCTCAGACAATGAAAAAGGGGTACACTCAGGGCTGCCAGATGTGCTAATAAAGGAAATTATACCTGTCAAAGGAAGGAGGGTTCATTATCTCTGCCTAATGGAATATTGTTATCGCTATGGCTTAGCCAATGGCTGTATGTTTTTACTATGGTTTCCTGCCTGTATTTCACTATTGTATGCGTATATCTGCACCACACAATGAAGGATGCTGGACTTTGAACTGGCTGTAGAAGCTGGAGGAGATTTTAGTGTTTTTCACTCTTGGGAAGATGAAGAAATTTTCTGTGTGTAAGAAAAATAGTAAATATGTATATCTAGGAGGCCAAAGAGGAGTACACGAACAATGACTGATAGCTAACCCTCAGATATTAGTCTTCACTTTTTGTTTTGGGGTGGGGGGGGTAGGTCGGGGAATACAATTTAAAACTGGGCATGTTTCTCATCTTCCCTTTCATTAGGTGTGGTTATATAACTAAGTACTAGTGAATGGGATGTAAGAAGGTGGGCTTCCACGCCCTTAAGAGTCAGGTAAAGTGTGTCCTTTGCTTTTTTTCCTCCCTTTTTCTGCTTCCTTCAGGTTAGAAGGCAGATACGCTATGTAGCCTGAAGCATCTCCTTGGATCATGAAATAATCATGAGATATAGGCCACATACACATCAATATAAAAGATACATAGACCCATGACACTGTAGCCTACCATATCTGCCATAGACCACCTATATTCAACATTTTTCACAAGAGACAAGTAAACCTTTAACTTCTTAAAGCATTGCTATTTGGGGTTTCCTGTCACTTGTAGCCAAATATAATACAATAACTACTTTACTTCAAAATTTAGCAAATATAAATGAAATGTGACTTAGTGAGGAATATTTACATCTTTAATTTACAGAAAACCCAAGTAACAATATATTAATTATAGAGTTTGTGTTTTTCCCAGTAGGAGACATTTGGTTTAGACTCAGCTAGACCAAGATCTCATCAAGGATCTACACTGTCCCTTTATTTCTTCTCCTTTATGTTTAATATGTCTGTCATGTTTTACTTGTTTTGGTGCTTCATGATTACAATCAGTTCCAGATTTCATAATTGTTTTGTGGCAGAAATGAGGGCAAAATGACACTCGTTTTCTTTCGTTCTTTTATCAGGAAATTAGCATGCCAGCAAGCTTTCCATGAAATTGCATCATTCTGAACTGTATCACCATTATCCTAGGAAGTACAGAAAATGGGAAAAGTCTGGAGCTCTGACTTCCATTATGGGGGGAATTGAGGGAGAAAAGGCTTGGGAATAAACATTGCTCCTATTGTGTGCCAGTTTATTTCCAATATACCAGTCCTCCAAATAAAGGAGAACTGTGATTGCATGTACAGTGGACTTTGCTCAGATCTATTTCATAAACTTTTGTAAGTAAATTAACTGATTGAAAGAAATGAGATACTCAAAATATGTAGCATATGTATGGTGAATTAAATGAACAAAAGTAAAAATACTGAAAGTATGAAAACATCCTGTTTTACAATTCAAAGATAAATCATCACAGCATTATAGAACTCAAATTAAGTGGCATTATACAATAATGGGGCAGTTCATTTATGTAGCCTAAGAGTAGAAATTATATAAAAGTATATGTAATACTCCTATCAATTTTATTAAAATGTTATCAAAATGGACAGATGACTTGGGTCATTTTTAACAACGTGTTTTTGCTTTAAAAGGAGATGTCATTAATTTCATGTGGAAATTAGGCAAGCCTTTTCAGTGAGGCACATGTTTATCCATAAGACTGTTTTCTAAGGAAATATTTTCCATTATTAGCTATTCATTATTATGAAATTCACCCTTTGTTTTATTATCCTTGAGAGGTCAAAGACTTATGTAGTTTTTCAGTTTAGATTGGATACCTTCTGACTTGGTTTAGGAGCAAGAGTCATTTCTTGGTGTAACAAAAATTCATGAAAACTTAAAACACTTTATGTCCACATTTATTGACAGTTTTTACTCTTTTTGTTATGTAAATCTTAAAAAAACACCTTACCCAACACATAATTGTGATAGTACTTGACTACTGGGAGGTCCTGATGGTGATTAAGATATCTTGGTATAATGATAGAAAATCCATAGAAAATATGGGTTCTGGTATATAAGATGAATAAAAAGAGAATTAACCATTGTATAAACAGATGGTTCATGTCTTCCCCCCCTTTTTTTATCTATATGATTACATTTGTATTGTATGTGGGCATATATTCATGTGCAGATATTAGTCTCCATCAAAAATGATCCTTCAGAATTTTACTCTAGTTTCCAGTCTTCATTGATTGAGCTGGAAAATAATGTCCTGGCTGGATACAAATAGGGAGTGTTAATGCCTGGGTGTCTTCCCCTAGCAGCTCGAGAGAGAATCGTAGATTTTGCTAACATTGAAAAGGATGCCCAATATTAGGTATTTATAAAATATTATTTTATTATCCTTACTGACAAACCTCTAAATATTACTCTATTAATATGATATTTCTATCACTACAATGGTTAGAAAGAACCAGAGAGAGATTTGTTTTGTTTTGTTTGCTTTTGTATTTTCATCTGGTAAAATCAGTCAAACTCGTATGAAAAAAACAAATATTAATTCTTTCCCTCCCATAGCTTTGAAGCAATGAAACAAAACACATCCAAAGAGAAAATGGCAGATTCATTTAACCTAATTGGCTTACTCTTGTCGTGGTATTAAATATTGAAATTGCTGAATAGAGATTTTTCATTTCCATTGCTACAATGTTCCTCAGATGGCAGGCAGAGTATGAAATGAAGGGAAACAGGAAAAGTAAGAGAAAAATTGCTCAAGTAGCTATTTTTCACTTGCAGTTCTGCTTTATCCCAAAAAATCTAAAATGATCAAATGACTCTGGTATCAAAAAAAAAAAAAATTGCATAAGTATGACAACCACATAAATTACCACCAAAGGACAGAATTCTGCCGTTGCAGATATTTTTTACCTTAATATGGAATAAAAATACAGAAAATAATTTTACAATTCTCTGATGATTACACTGAAGAAATGCTAAAAATGTCACACTGACCATTTTTCACCACAGTCCCACCATTAAGAAGTACCATAACAATAGAGAGAATTTAGAAGTAACTACGGTGTCTCCCCTACCCAGATTACACCAGTAGTTCTTTGAAAGGATTTTATAGGAAAATACCGGGCTGGCTTTGCCTGTCCATCAGATTATTAATAGAAAATGGCTAGCACCATCCAGCTGCAACACCTACAGGGTAATGTTAAACCTTGACGTCCTGGGCCAGTGTAGGGGCTCAAATAACATCCAAAGAGACATGGGAACCATAATAGCACTAACGCAGGAGCAGCCCCATTGAATTACATGTAAATATATATAACATTAGCTTGAATTATAGCATGGAAGTTTTGTTGTTGTGGTTTTTAAATTTTCTAAAGTCTTAGGTGAGCATGGGAAGGACGTGCCAACTGTATATTTTGCCTCAGGCTGAGCAATAAGTCATTTTGTTATAAATGCAATTTTTCTTCCATGAACTATTGTTCATGACTGTATGCCCACAAATACAAATGCTCTATAATCTTGAAATTCTCCTGGTTACAGTCAAGGTATTTTTCTTAGGCTAATATTTCCAGAATACCTCTTAAATCTTTGCAAACTGCTACCATATTTTATGCTTTAACATCGTGTAAATTCTAGTCCCTTTAGAAAAAACAAAAGACTCTTGCAGTTCTCCTGTTTAACTAGGAAAAGAATAAGATACTAAAATAATATACAGCAGGTTAATACTTTTCAATTAGCCATTTAATGACAATTTGCCATAAATTTCAATTGTATATAATGTTATATTTCCTACTCCTCCAAGACGGAAACATTTGTTTTCCTTATAAGCATATTGGAGATATCAGAGTAAAATAGAAATACTGAAAAAAAAACAGATATACAGACTAATTCTCTTGGGTATAATGGAATTTAACACTGGTGTCCAATGGCTGTTTTTATTCATGACATAGGAATGCACTAATACTAGTAGTTCACATGAAAAGACATGCTTCAAGAAAGGAATATATTTCACTGGAATAAATAGCCTACCTCCCAGTGAGCAGGAAATCTTACAACAGAAACTTGGCAAGAATTTACCTGTAATGAGTTAGTTCGATTAAGAGAGGGATTTAGTATTGTTTCTTTTGCAGGAGATGAATGATTAAAACTACTCCCTACACCAGGTGCTGTATGGTGCTCTTGACCTTCATCCCCACCTATGTTTGCAGGTGTTCCTTCAGTTTTACAAGAATAAACACTGTCTTTCTATGTCTCCATGTGGTGTAATTTTAGTGGCATGCATTGTGGATGAGAGCAGGCACTTCATCTTGCCATTACAGCTAAATTTTCAACAAGAGGCTCCAAAATCTCATCCACAAAATTTGGATGTGTATCAAGGGAACTGGAAGAGATGCCAGCATTTGTACACACTGTGTGTATGAGTATTGGTATTTAACCTGGTATTTTCATTCAAGTGGATTTAAAGAGACAATTTTAATTGGATGGGATATGTTAATATTATATCCAGTTTCTTATGATGTATTTAAGAATAAAGAATAGGAAAAACACCATGTTTACCGGAAAATAAGACCTAGTTGGACCATCAGCTCTAAAGCATCTTTTGGAGCAAAAATTAATGTAAGACCCAGTCTTACTTTAATATAAGACCAGGTCTTTAACATAATATAATATAATATAAAATATAATGTAATATAATATAACATAATGTCATATTATATTATATTATATAACATTATATTATATAATATAATAATATATAATAATATAATACTGAGTATAATATAATATAAGGTATAATACAATACAATATAATATAATACCAGGTCTTATATTAATTTTTGCTCCAAAGACGCATTAGAGCTGATGGTCTGGCTAGGTCTTATTTTCAGCGAAACATGGTGAAATGATTTTATTTGACCAACAACATTGCCTTTGATTGTAAATGCATATTATGGTACACTAAAAAGATATAACCAAATATATTCCCTATTGTAGTTGTACTATGGAAGAGGTAGATGAGGAGAGAGCAGATTGTCAAGAAAAAATATAGGGTTACTTTACTGTGCCATTGCCTTATATTCAGGTTACATGAATTTAAGGAAATTAGTACATAATACCCTTCTGAGTTATAGCTTTCACATTTGTTCTTCCATATTTGACTTTGGTAATTCTGAGTATTAATTCTGGTGTTATTGAATCATTTGATTAATATGAGGAATTGAAGTAGAATAGCAACACCGTGATAGCATAAATGTACAGGATCTTCTGTGATACTGTAGTCAAGTATTTCAAAGCACGTGCAATTAAAAAAATAATAAATGACACTAATAAATGAACTGTATACAAGGCAAATAAATTCAATTAGTGGGGTCAAAACAAAAAAGGCTAGGAGACGATTTTAAGCCAAACTTCTGAAAAACAGTATTTATCTTTATTGTTAATCACTGTATCTTATGAATGTATTGGAATGCTGTTTTTGATACAATACTCAAGTGTTTGGGGGGTTATTTTATTTTTCAGATTGTGGTGCTCAAATCATACACACAATGGGTGGGTACTTCCTGGAACTGCGTAATTTGGACTCACTTTTAGGATAGTTGGGCCAAAAAGCCAAAACAAAACAAAATAAAATGGACAACTCTAAATTCAACTAAAGTAAAATATGAAATTTAGAAAGGAAGGAGTATATTTAACTACCAACATTGATTTATGATATATTTTGAAAAAAGAGAATAAAATCCTATTTTATCAACAAACAGGACTGAATTTTCCATACTATCCTCATTTTTTCCTCCTACTTATCAATTTTTTCCTCCTATTTATCTCCTACATATCAGTAATTGATTCTACTTCCTGGGACCAGCAAAGAAAATGATAGCTATATTGAACCTGAGATGCATTTGAAGAAAGCAAGAATTTGCCCTGGATATTATTTGAAATTGCTAGAGGACAAATAGGCCAGCCTGAAGTGAGCTCTGCTAGTGGACAAATATGAAAGATGTGTGCATCAAAAGGGGAAGCAACAATTACAGCCAATAAGGTAAGTGGTCTTTTGAAAAATTCATGAAAATATAATGATGCAAAAAAGGGGTCCTGTAGTACAAATTGTAATAAAAAGTTACATGCTTATGTAAATTTCCTGATTAATAGAAATGATATGAGTCCTAAACAGAAATTTTAAAAATGTAAGTGGTTTAAAATATAGATGTAGGCTCTTGTTTTCTAAAAAGACATAAAATAAGTAAAAACATTTATGTAAAATATTAAACAGGGATGATTAGTATTTTTGGAAACATTTCCCTGTTTTCTTTGTATCAAACTACTTTGGAACTTCTGCTTTGGTTACTCATTCTACTAAACTTTGGAAATCCCATCTCTGTCAATGTTAGTGCTTTAGGCAGTCACTTGGATTCCACCAGAATATCGGGACTCCAATTCTGGAATTAAAGGATTGTGCTTGGGGTGAAGGTTATACAAGGTATGATCTGGCTCTGAGTGCAATTACTAGGGATATCTAACTATACTTTAAGTTCATTTGGAAGAAAAGGAAATTTTTCTAAAATTTGTATTGAAGAGTAGAGAATAGGCCCTGAGAAACTCTTCTGGTTTTACTAAAACATATGGACCATGAAAATTGCACCATGAAAGACTTTTGGTTTACAACATAAATTAGAGTGTCACACAGTGGAAGAAACACTGTGGTTATGGCATAAGAGGAAATCATGTGACAGGTTGGCATTTATTGCAAGAGCAGTGAAAAATTATGAGTATCAATGTGTGGAAATTACAGTGTTTGTTAGATGTGACAGTACTTAGAAGAAAAAGACAATGACATTGGTCAAAATTGTCTGAGATTTAAAATGTTATTACTCCTAGATGCAGCAGTAGTGTCTAGTTAAGAGGATACCACCCTTTAGAAGAGAAATTGAAGGCTGTGAAAAGTTTACATTACAGTCAATTAATATGGCAAATTATAATAAAAGTGACGGTGAGGCCTAACAGTCTGACTCAAGTTTACTGGCTAATGCTGATATATGCAGTTCAAAGGGAGTGAACTATGGAAGAAAAGAAAGGAAACCCAAAGTGTGCCAATATCTAGCTGACCACAGTTTCCCAAGGAAATCTAGATGGTGGATAAGTAATCTGTCACGTGGAAGTCTTTGTAGAAGCTATATGATGGAATCACTCTGTCAAAGGAAAGACCACTGGAAGAGTAGAAAATGTGGCCAAATCTAACCCCATGTAGTGTTGACACCCAGTATGTTGGGATTGTATTACCCTTCCCTTCCACTCAACTGTCTGGGAAGCCAGAGCCTCCAGAACTCAAATCCAGGTAGACACTGTTAGATTGCTGGAAATCTCACCTGGGGGTCATGATGGAAGACTTGCTGCATCCCAGGCTACACACCTAGAGAGTCTACATGCTAAGAGTTAAGGCAAGTGGGATGGCACGCATGGCTTTGTGATCATGAAAACACAGGTCCCTTCAAGTCCTAAAGCAAGGAAAATGGCTATGGCCTAGAGGGCAGAAGTGACGAGGCAGAGCCAGGCTGGTGTTAAGGCTGGTCCAAGCAGATGGGGAATTATGATGCTTTGTCAGTGTAATTAGCAATAAAGGAATAAATAAAACAAGAAAAAAATGAATCAAATATTAAGTGATTAAATGATAAAAGTATGTTTAGGGAGATATAAACATTTAGGAAGAAACATGTCAAATGTTGGGTAGGAGTCTTGATTAAGGGGGAATTCTATTATATAAGAAAAGAGAAATGAAACATTTAATTTAAAAATAAACAAGTGAAATTATGTGATAAATTTAAGAGAATCAAATCTCACTGTGAATTCCTTAGAGGCACATGAGACCCAAAGAGCTTGGAGTTATATAAATAGAAGGGAGCTTTAATCCTTTTGAATTAAAACAGTGAATTCAAGAAAATTGTACAGGTCAACCAGACTTTAAGGAGATAGGAAAGCAAGGACGAAAATCAGGCCCAACATGAAATGATTTGGACTCTTATTGCTCTCCAAAAGTGAAATAGAAGAAGCAGCGGACATCTGATTGTTAGGTTCAAGGTCTCTAACAAGACAAAAATTGGGTGACCACCTCTCCCCGTGGTACTGACAACATAACCTTCAAGCTAACAGCGTGATCATGAGGGAAATCTCATATAAGTGAAATAAACAGCAATTCGGAGCTCTTCAGCTCAACCTTGGGGGAAGAATTGGGAGGAATTCACTTTGGGTTGTGCTGCTGGCAAAGAATGGATTCATGCTGGGGAAGAATTTGCATTGTATATCAAAGAACAGTTGAATGAGCTTCAGGAGACTGTTGGTTATTACCTTATCATAGGTCAGTGGGTGCAGCAAATCATGTGGTTTGTTATCCATGATGCATTGCCAATATTTGCCTTTTGCTTTGCTACCAAAAGAAACTACGCATTGAAAAAAAAAGCAGCTCACTTTCATTTGTCCTGGAATCAGCAAAGTCATTGCCAACTGCAAGTAGACATCCTCCTAGAGCACTGGGCTTGCCTAGCACAGGAGTTGAACTTGGCCTCCAAATGGACTCTTCTCCTACTACCATTGCGATGCCTTAGAGTTTTTTTTGCAGTCTTATTTACACCTTCGCACTATCAAAAACTTTACCCGATGAGCACATAAAACCATTTTCCTGTAAGTGAAACAGAAATGTCAGAGAAGAAGACCTCACTGTGCTTCTGTCAGAAGAGCAAAAGCCAGAGTTATTATGATCGTGTGAGTAGAAGGGTGCTCTTTTCATGTTGATCCATATGATTGTACAGTGTCCTGATTTATATTATAGCAGTACAGACATTTTCAGTTTCATAAATGATAGTTTTAATGCCTACTCACTTACTGGGTATTTACAGCTTCTCATTATAGCAGTCTGTCCTAATAAAAATAGATAAATCGCTTTTTAAAAATAATTCTGGTCAACATCAAGTCATAGAAATGTATCCTGAAATACTAATACTAAGCAGTGAAATACTATTTCCATCTGAGAATTTGAGCAGAACCATAACATGAAGTAGCTGAGTAAGGACACGTGGATGGAAGATATGTCAGAAAACCAGCTTCTAAATTTGATGTGCTGAGACGTTCTCAATACATCTTTAAGGGAACAAAATAAATGACCAGAAGAGAATGATACTGTGCTTCTTATTGGCTTTAGTTCAAATACTTATGAAAGTAAAATTTCTCATCGCTTTCAAGTTCACATTAGAACTAACATATCTTATGAACCTATAACATTATTAAAAGAACACTTTTTAGTAACAACATTATAGGTCTTTAAATTTCACAAATGAAGTCAACAATGTAGTTGTGAAATTTCTTATAAGGGTTTCTTAAGATGGTGATGTTATAAAAAAGGTATGTAGTAGAAATGAATCTTTTCAATGGATTCTCTTAACTATACGAGTATATAATGACAATAAATACATCAGGTTAAGAGACCATGTACCTTATTCTTATCTACCTTTACTATCTTAATTCATTTACCTCCCAGTTATTCTTTAATCCACTCCAAACTAGTTTCCACCCATACACTGTATGTCTTTGGTTTCAATATGTTCATTTATATCTTAGATGATGTTTAATCCAATGTAATTGGTTTAGTTCTTATATGACATTTCAGTAATTTTCGAAGGTGAGGAGACATTCCTTCTTTCTTGAACCATGACTTTCCCCTGGCTTCCATAATGCTATAATATCCTGGCTTCCTTCCTATCTATAACACTAATCATTCTCGGTCTGTTTTTATGGCACCAGATAAACAGGCAAAAAAAGACTGTATTCAAAGCTTTTTTTAATATAGGAGGGAGACCAGAACTCAGAACTCAACTTCTCTGAAACAGAAAGCAAGAGGTAAGGTTTTTAAGAGCTGAGGTGAATGGAAGATAATAGGCCATTTATGTTTGTTAATTGGCTTTATCCAAAAGAAAAATAAACTCTAATATTTTCATATTAGAGATGTATTTTACAACTTGGAGCTCAGTGCTCCCCAAAGTTAGGCTTCTACACTCATTTCCCACAGCAACTGAACGTTGGAGCTACTGCAGGTCCTCAAATAATGTCGTTTTCTTCAAAGTTGTTTTATTATAATGTTGATGAGAAAGAAAAAAAAGTGATTCCAGACCAGGGCCAGTGTTTGTGTGGAATTTGCACATTCTCCCCATGTACGAGGTCTGACAATTAAGTTCGCAAACTCGTCCTAGAAAAAGTGCTACATACCTCATTGCCAAATATCACTATGGTCACCTTTTAAGTACTCCCCTTGGGAAGCTATGCACCGATGTCAGTACCTAGTCCACCCTTCAAAGCTATTTTGGAACTCTCTTTGTGGAATGTCTATCAGAGCTGTCGTTGTATTACCCTTGATGTCCTGAATGTCATCAAAATGTTTTCCTTTCAATATTTTGTTTATCTTCGGGTAAGAAAAGAAGTCATGGGGGGCCAGATCATGTGAGTAGGGAGGGTGTTCCAATACAGTTATTTGTTTACTGGCTAAAAACTCCCTCACAGACAGTGCCGTGTGAGCTGGTGCATTGTCGTGATGCAAGAGCCATGAATTGTTGGAGAAAAGTTCAGGTTGTCTAACTTTTTCATGCAGCCTTTTCAGTGCTTCCAAATAGTGAACTTGGTTAACTGTTTGTCCAGTTGGTACAAATTCATAATGAATACTCACTCTGATATAAAAAAAAGAAGAAGAAAGAAAGAAAGAAAGAAAGAAAGAAAGAAAGAAAGAAAGAAAGAAAGAAAGAAAGAAAGAAAGAAAGAAAGAAAGAAAGAAAGAAAGAAAGAAAGAAAGAAAGAAAGAAAGAAAGAAAGAAAGAAAGAAAGAAAGAAAGAAAGAAAGAAAGAAAGAAAGAAAGAAAGAAAGAAAGAAAGAAAGAAAGAAAGGTTAGCAACATTATTGCAACAATATTGCAAACTTAATTGTCAGACCTCATAACCATAGGCTTTCTCAGGGCACGCCGTTTCCTCTACCATCCCAAAGAGGTGCATGTTGGGTGAATAGGCATGTTTAAATTGTCCCCGTCTGAGTAAGTGTGGGTATGGGTGGGAGCGCCCCTGTGATGGAAGGGCATCCTGTTCAGGGTGGGTTCCTGCCTTGTGCCCTGAGCTGCAGGGAGAGGCTCCAGCCACCCATGACCCTGAAATGGAATAAGCAAGTTGGAAAATTATTGTCTTATTTGCTTTAATTAATTTTTCTTCAATGTTTGTAGAGCTCACATTTACTTCACTGTTTAATACTAGAAGTGTTTGCATCTTTATTTAGAAGTGTGGTAATGTTTTTGTGACCAAAATTTTGCCTTAGGAGCTTAGTTCTTGTTTCTATCAAATTTTCTGTGGTAAAATGGGTTTTCTTAAATTTTGTTTGCTTACAGTCACAGTTTCCAAGAACCTATTCCCTATGTTAAGTGAGGACTTACTGTACTATCTTGATGATCACATTACCTAAAGGGATGTTTCTAAGTCCTTGAGAAAGACAATCCCACATTGCAAAACTGTCAAGATGCTTTTTAAAAGATTTACATCTCAAAGGGACAAAGAAATAATTTTCAATTATAAGTTTTCTAAAGTAAATGCTCTAAGGAAAGGAAGGTCAAGGACCTAGAGACAGGAAGAAACTTGGCCTGTCTAAAATTGGGTCACAGTGAGAAAAATGTTGAGGTTAGCTCTCTTTATCAGACACTCGAAACTGCAGTATTTTGTTTTTGTTTTTTTTTTCAGTGCCTTGTTTCCTTTTAAATTTTTTCCATGGATATTCTTGTCTATTCTCATGGCTTCAGCTCCATATTCTAATAGCGGCCAGATCTTAGTTCCTAGCCCAGCACTGTCTTGTACACTTCAAACCTCTCTATTCAATTGCCTAAATCCTATATTCACCTTAATGTCCCACAGGCCCTTCAACAGGCTCCAATGCTAATCCTAATCCAACACTGACATTTATTCCCACTAATTCAACTAAAAATACATTAAAAAAAAAATCCAAATAGAATCAGTTACTATGTTCTATTAATGTTCTCTCCCAAATATTTTTCAGAATAATTTGTCTTCCAAGTTGCCATTGTTTACATACTAGATCAATCAATCCACCACGGGAACATGCCTTGCTTGCCACATAACCTCTACCAGGTCTCTGTACACGTGCCAGCTCCTTCTCTTCACTTCAGCCAATGTAATATTTGAAAAACACATATTTTTTTACATCACTCCTTTGCTTAAAACTCTTCAGTTATGTCCTTTGAGGGGCAGTTCAAAATATTTGACAAGAGTCACGTGCCCCTCTACAACGGATCTTCGGTCTACATTTCTAGGCTTAATATTCACTGTCTGTGCTCTAGCTGTAGTGATTTTTTTTTTAATCCTTTTCATATATCATGCTTTCTTACCTTATCGGTTTCACTATAGTGTTTCCTCTTTCTTTTACAAATATTTTAGCTAACTCTTATGTTCCCTTCCAATCTCAGGTTAAATTCTGCTTTTTCCAAAAAACGGCTTTCTAGCCCTCAAACTAGACTTAGTTTCCCTTTTCTGTGCTTCTGTCCTACTCTGTACTTCTTTTTTTGTAGCAGTCATCTCAGGGCACTAAATTCTTTGTTCCCATAGTCAGAACCTTCATGAGAATAGATAACGATGGTCATCATGACATCTAGAACAAAGGCTGGCCTGAATCCAGTATTTGACAACTATGGAATATAGTCAATGAACCGCAAATCAAAGTAGTAACTCCTAATACAAATGCCTATTATATATCAGCATATACACATTTTTCAAAATATCTAAAAACTAAAGGCAAATTCATCTCTAACGTGGCTTTGGAATGTTACCCTAAAGTATGTCTTTCAGATTAAATCATGTAAAGTGCGTATTTTGCCAAAGTAAGTACTATCTTATTAGAGTAATGTATGTGCAATATAATATATATATTGAACCTAAGGTAATGTCATAGCAATTAGATCACTTCATCGGTTTTCCTAGTCATTCTTATCAAAATTTAGTTCACATAGTACATTGCCTCCAAAAGGGTAAGGGCAAAAAGCCTGAGGATGTTGCCAAATTTACAACAGTATTTATAAATATTCATGAGTTTACAGCATTTCTTCAAGATGCTCTTTGACAAACTTTCCGGGAGAATTGAGACTTTGTCAAGGTTTCAAGATCACATGATTGATTGTTCTGGTAGCTCATTGTAAATGTAAAGTATGATTTTTTGGGAGAAGCTTCTCATCACTGGAAGTTGTTGAAAGTCTTTGCGAGCATGTATGTTAATACTATTAGTTATTATTCACTAAGGATCCCATCAGGCCACTTTACCACAGGAAGTTCTTACTAACATACCCGAGGCATGATCTGAGAGACTAGAACTTAAAAGAGAATTGCAGAATTTTCAAATTGAATCCATTCACACAAAACTTAAGAAGTAAAAGAGACTATTTATTTACACATTGTGTTCCGAAAACTGTATACCTCTGGTTGATTATGTCACTAAGGTTTATGTCAAACCTTAGTAATGAAATGAGACTGTAGATGCACTATGCAAATGCCCTTAAGCAATACTTTCAAGCCTCTGTATTTAATCAAATCCTTACTCTCTTGAATAAATAAGAGGAGATAGGGGAATACCTTTAAAAAATACTAGCAAGGTTGATTAAATAATTATTACCTATCAGAAATTATACATGATAAGGTTCACTGGAGAAGATGAAATGTGAAAGCTTTTTCATATGCTCCTTGTAAAAATATCATTTGGGTTAATCTTTATGGATAGTATTTCACAGTATTCAATAAAAGCCTTAAAATGTTCAGAGCCTATTATTTTGTCATTTCACATATAGTAATGCATCCTAGTAAAACAATCAGACTTATAGAAAGTGTTTACAGAACATTATTATAATAATCAGCAATTGGAAATATCCAAAGATAGGAGGATTAAACTATTAGTATATTTACATGTCTGAATATTTAAGTAATTAGAAAGAATACTTGTAAATAGTTTTTAATAACGTGCACTTGCTAAAGCAAATTATATACAAAATTTTATCAATTCTCCCTATATACAGCATATCAGTGATTTTAACATATGCATAGCAAACAGAATAAAAATTAAGATTATGAATTTTAGATTTCAAGTATTTCCCTTACGTAATCAGAAAACCTCATATTAGTACTTTTTTAAAAGAAACTTTATATTTTAGAGCAAATTTAGGTTGAAAGCAAAACTGAGTGAATAGTTCAGGGAGTTTTCATATACCCAGTGACTCCACATGTGCACAGCTCCCTACACTGTCAGCTCCGTGAACCTACATGGCACATCACTATCACCCAAAGTGTGTAGTTCACGTTAGGATTCACTGTTGGTGTTGTCCATTCATTCTATGGGTTTTGACAAATGGATAATGACATCCATCCTCGATTATGGTACCATACAAACTGGTTTTAGCACCCTAAAATTCTTCTGCGATCCATTGATCCAACCCTCCCTCCCCACTAATCTCTGGGAACCACTGATCATTTTAATGTCTCTATAATTTTGCCTTTTCCAGACTGTCATATACTCCAAAGTGTCATATAGTTGGAATCATACTATAGATAGTCTTTTCAGATTGGCTTCTTTCACTTAGTAATATGCTTCAAATATCCCTCTACATCTTTTCATGGCTTGAGAGCACGTTTATTTTTTAGCATTAAATAATATTCCATTATCTGAGTATACGTGAGTACTCATGGGTGACACAGGCTGGTTTCAGTATTGAAATTCAGAATTATAAAATACAATGCACTTTAGTTACTCCCACAGAAAATATAGTGAGAGTTTATGCTCATGCAAAGGATATCTAAAAAGCTACTCTACTCTCTTGTTACAGCCCTTTCTTAAAAAAACAAACAAACAAAAAAACTTTTCAGGGAATATCTACATTTTATATAAAATATGTTTTATTGAGATGGACAAAAGTCGAACTAAAAAATAAACAACTGTCTTGTTATGTATTGTAACCCAAGTGTTAAGTATACTATATTGAAATTTTTAATTATTTTTCATGAAAGTGTTTCCTTTTGGGGGTAATCCTAAAACCACAAGGACAATCTTTTTCACAGGTGACTGGAGTTTTGAGGCAAGAGCTATGCAGCCTTGCTAGCTGTCTGCAGTGACGAGACCAGGGAATTTGACCTCAATATTTCCTCCTTCAGGAGCTATCCCTTTGCACCAACCCCGAGGTGATGATTAGATTCCACCAACATAACTGAACCTATGCATCTGGCTGCACTTATTTTTTCAAAACTAAAAATTTTTGTTATTTTGTTTTGTTTCCTTTTTCCCTAGTGACCATAGACCACAGCACTAGAAGGCAAAGTCTTGCTTTGCACATCATCCCAATTTCCATCACCTCAGGGAGTGTGTCCATTGTGAGTTCCCTGCCCTGGAGATGAGCTTCAAGGCCCCCAGGTGCCCAACCATTTGTGTTCTCCGTAGGACACCTTAGAACCCTGGGGTGGGAGAGGAGGGGCTGGATGTTAAACACTGGGTATGCTGGGCCACAAAGTTCCAGAATTATCACTGTCATTCACCTTTTAACAGACTTGGTTTAAGCTCCATTAACACGAATTCTGTAAATGGATCCTTACAAAATCCCAAATGTCTATGTGAATGGATTCCTACAAGCCCTTACCATTCCTTTAGTACAAAGCTTTAAAAAAGAAAGAAAGAGAGAGAGGGAGGGAAGGAGGGAAGGAGGGAAGGAGGGAGGGAGGGAGGGAAGGAAGGAGGGTGAGAGAGAGAGAGAGAGAAAGAGAGAGAGAGAGAAAGAGAAAGAAAAGAAAAGAAAATGAAATGTAAGTATAACGGTAACCCCTACCTAAACCAGTCTTCTGTTTTGATAAATGTAGCAGTAGTCAAGATGGTAAAGTTAAGTTATTTTATCAAATCCTAATCTGGGAATAAATGGCTTTAGGTACCATCCTAGGAATCACCAAAGTAAATAGCCCCCGTGAAAATTTTTCATTTAATTTAATCAGTTAGAAGCATCCTTGAAAAACAAAACAAAACATATGTTTTATATATATATATAATATATTTTATAATATATATATTCTATAGGTAAAATATATATATTATATATAATATGTTATGTATAATATATATTATATACATATCATTTTTTATGCTTACATTTTTTGGCATCCTCATATATATATATATATATATATATATATATATACACACATATATGTGTATCCTCTGATATATATATACCAGAGGATGCCAAAAAATTATGCAGGGAAAAAACTACTAAAATCGTAATACTCAATCTATACCGATAACAAAGGATGAATACAAGTCACGTTTGACTTCTGCAATTACAAGAGGTGCTCAAAGTGGTTCCAGACACTTCTGGTTGCGGTGAACTACTGCTTGAGTAATGCTGACCAAAGTGTCCACTTTTATACGTTTTTTTTGGCACCCGCAGTATACAAACACAAATATATAGGATTGGCAGTTGTAGCACTTTGGGTAATAGTAAATTCTTTAATAGGCAGTTGTACAGCTAGCTAAAAAGGGACTGAGCTCCTCACACTTACTACAGGGATACCTACACCGTTTTAGCACTACTGACTGCATTCACTTCCATGCCACGTGGGTCCAGTGTCCCTACCAGCAGGCAGCGTCATCCACAGTAGTTCAAATTAATCTTTAAGTTGGCATGCAGCGAAGAGAGAATTCAGTAAGGTTAAAAGCAGTGCAGAAAGTGATATGTTTTAATCTTTATTATATAGATGTCCAGATTTTTAATCAGGGTCTCATAAATATGATTGAATCATTGGCTTTGTATTTAAGTTCAGTTTGTAGCTTCCATCTGCAGAGGTCACCACGCAGGCTGGTATCTCATGGCTCAAACCAACACTCTAATTCCATCTTGCAACTATCCACAGGCTCATCATGAGTTACCCAGAGACCCAATATGAATAACAAAGATAACTCCTCTCACTCAGGACATTCCAAGGAACCGGTATCAAAGGCCAGCTAAATTCTTTGATATATAACATGAAATCATTTAATTCTCTTAACAACCCTTTGAGATATGAATATTTTTGTAATTTTACAGGGCAGAGGGTGGCTAAGTAACTTACCCAGAGTCCACCCAGCTACTGAATGGACACAACCTAAGTGGAAAACACAACAAAATAAAACTAAACAAATATATATAACAATAAATATACAATATACAACAAAAAAACAATATACAACAATAAAACAAAACGAATAATTTATGTGCCCTAATTTTGTTTGAAACTCCATCTTTCATACAAATGTTAGTTACACTTAATAAAGAATTAATTCATCGTTCTATTTAAAAAATGTATTATAATATATTTTCTCTGTGTATTTTTATTGATTGATGTCATCTTTCAGTTTGAGGTAATATAAGTCATCTTTTTCCATCAAAAACAGCCAGCCTTATATCCAACTAGAAGCTACAAAAGTTTACAGAAAAAAACAAAACGCACACACGAAGCTAGAAAAGCATAGGCTGTCAATGGAAGCGTTAAAGTATCCCAGTATTTACTGAGAATGTACTTTGAGCTAAATGTTGTAAACAATAAAATATTAACAGGATCCCCTCCCTCGTGGGGCTTAGGATCTCACTGAGGAAATCAGGCTAACAGTGCGTGATACAATTAGTAAACAATTAAGTATGTAATTATTTTGTACTGACTAAATATTAAGCACACTGGGAGCAGAGGGAAAGATAACCTGTGCAATTTCTTGGCTGCTACATAGCAATCTTACTTGGAACAGCAGAGGTTATGAAAAGCAGTTACCGATGTGGCTTTATGAGAGGCAGAGATAAGAAGTACTTTTGATTGTCTCTTTTGTTTCACACTTCCATCTGCTTTGACCCCTCACATCTCCAAAAGTCTTTTATTCTTTCCTGTACATCCTGATTTTTTCCTAAATTCCCTTCGATGAGACAGAGTTGCCCACTCCCACAAGACTGTTTATCCTGACTGGAAGATGTGTTGTATTTGCAGGTACGTAGTACTCACAACCATCCTATCCAGTGCTAACATAGGTAATGGCAGTTTTTCCTCATGACACACATTGTAGAGGACAATCCCCCTTGACCAGCACCTTCCACCATCTCTGACGTCAGGAAGGATGCTGTTTGAAGGGGGAAGTAAGATTTAATGGGAAAAGTGACTTGTAAATTATTTTTATAGGACTTCATCAACTATCTAGGGGAATTATTTAAACTGCATGTGACTTATTTGAAGTTCTCCAAGTTTTAAAATTAACGTGGCGAAGCAATAGTTTAAGCAATGAACACCTATGCTTATAATATATACATATATATATATATATATATATATATATATATATATAACATAGCTGAAAAATAAAATAAAGTATCTCATAAACATACCCAGCTAGCAAAATCTTGTATGTTATATTAACATAATTATAGACATTCTAGTAATTTCCTCCATGGGATAGTATCATAGACAATGGAAAGATGAATTTTATGCTAATTTCCATACAAATTTTTAAAATTCTGAACTAATGATTGAAGTTGGTTTTATATTTTTTTAATACTTTATAAATGTTCATTTATTATTCTAAAAACTCTGATATTTTCTCTACAATTTTTACACATATGTTCTTTTTTATGAGTTTCCCCAAACTACCCAACAGATTGCTTCAACTGTTTCCTCTGTTTTTATAATGTTGAATGGATTTCTGTTTACTGCTAACATTCTTCACTGATATTTTGCATTTTGCTTTTTGACAGAACTACAGGGAAACTATTCTTTAGTGTATTCATAGAAGGAAGAAAACCAAAACGCAGAGAGACTAAGATTATTGAGGGAGAAGAGTACAGTAGATTATACTCTTTTGAAATAGATGTTCTGGTAGCTAGTCATTTTTTCTTATTGCCAGATTTAATGTATGTAAAATACAGTTGCAATAGAAACGGAAGTCTAATGAAATGAGATTTTCTTTAAATGACAGAAAGAAACTTTTCAATAGAATAAGAGCACTTGAAACCATTATCAGACCTTTCCAACATGACCTAAAATTTGTGTAAACTTTAAGTGAAATGTTCTACTTAATGTCAAAAATACTTGTCTAAGACTACTTTCAAAGATAAAAAAATATTAAGTCATGATACTACGGATGCAATGTCTTTAAATAACAAGGAAAGCTACAGTATTTATAAATTATTATTTTTATCCAGACAATTGTTAGAGCAATTTTCAGTACCCCTCAAAAATGTCTTACTACTGTAATGATACAAAGCAAAGGATTGTAATTTTGTGAGGTTCGAACTGATAAATCTGTCGTTTACCAGTGGTTTGCAACTAATTTGCAGACGTTCCTAATGCAGGGCATATCCCATTAAGTTTAAAAATTCATTAACGTTTCTATGTGCCAGATGGCACAATGTAAGAAATGTTTGAAGTACACAGCAATTAAAACTCTTAAACATATAATAGACTAGCTGGCAATTTATTATATATATATTGAAAGTTACAGCACCACAAAATGCTGGCTATATAATATATTGAATTTCTAAGAACATAAGTAAACAGATCAGGCTTGAAACAAATTCACATTCTGATTTTTAAAGACAATAGAACTTTCCATTTAATTCTCCAAAGTTACAAAACACAACTGAATTTCAAACTGATTGGAAAAGCACAGAATGATGTAGACACCAAGCATTTTAAAATTTTATCTTCAGAGACCAGCTGGGTGATTAGCCTTGGAATAGAAAACCATTAAACAAACAAACCAAAAAAAGTGCTCTTGCAAATATCCTGTTAAAAGAAGTATTTCAGGTCACAGATTCTGTGACAGATTACTGGTCACAGTGTAAAAATAACCTAATGTGATCCCTTGTAAGGAGCTATCAACAACAACTATAGATCTTATGTCTAGGCAGACAAGTGGGAAAAATAATAGCTAACATATATTGAGCTCTTACAATTTGTCAGGCACTAAGTATTTTTTTTAAGCAAGTATAGTTTTGAAATAGAGAAATTACAAAAATGCTAAATTTCAAATTTAATATTGTATTATATGGGCTAGGATATAAATCTGAACAGTAATTCATCTGAGTTCTCACTGATTACATTCACCAAAATAAGTATGCTGTTTATATGTGGCAATCCACAGATGACCTCAATTATCTAGTTAAGAAATATTGTTCATCAAAGCTTATATGAATGATTTAAGAACGCATTTTTCAGCCCCCTTTCAACATTAACTAAAATATAGTTTGCCTTTTGTCCCTGTATTACTAGGTGAAAATGTCCCCCTAAATACAGAATATATTCAATTCCCTTAAATCCTCTGCTTCACTTGAATATAGTGTTAAATGGATATTAAAAATCTCCTATGTTTTATGTGGTGCCAGTCTGATTTTGAAGATGAAAGTTTCTTTCTCTCTAACAAGAAATAACTTAACAAAGTGATAAAACTTATGTTTAAGATCTACTAGGCACAGTGCACTCATTTTTTTTTTTTTTATATATAACATACCTATGCAGTAGATTTTATTATACCAGTTTTACAGATGAAGAAACTGAAGCTTAGGGAGGTTGTATAATTTTCTAAAGGGCACAGAGCTAGTAACTTGAAAAATTAAAGTTTAGAGCCTGTTCTAATTCTCAAGAAGTAATTTTTGTAAAAATAGTCTCAGATTATCTGATAGGGTCAGATTATCTGATCTGGAAGCCCAGACGACAGCTAGGAGCAGCACTTTTGTAGGCAAGATACTGGACAGAGATCTCTAGTTTTCTAGAAATCTAGAAATTCTGCTTAACCTATACTTCATAAGAACATAGCAAATATCATGAACTTACATTAAAAGGAAATTCTAGAAGGCATTTTTAAGAGGAATAGACACTAATGATGTCATAGTCTGGTTGCAAAATAGAACGTTATGTAATAGTAGCTTTAAGTAATGTCAAATTATAAACATATGCTGATACATATGTATATACATAGGAGTCAGAGAGGTATAAATAGAGGAAGAATTAATAGAAAATATGCGGGAGTACTTGGCTTAATAGCTTGAAAAGAAGGCATTAAAATTTAGTAAACTAGAAAATTTATTTTTTTGGATTATTTTCTAGATCATAATTGTCTTATAACACAGGCCTTTATGAAACTTTTAAAAATCCAGTTATATTAAAGACTAGTATAATTTAAATGTTGCTTAATTCACTCTGATTATAATACTAATATAAAATATGATATATAGTGTCAAACTAAGAAAATCTTGTGAGTCTGATGAAGTTGGAATACCATTTCATAAGCCCTGTCTTTTAAATATCTGAAATTCATCATCTAGTTCTATCCCATTCATATATGAAGCAAAAATAGCCATAATCCACACTACTATAAAATTTAGAAAAAATGGATAATAAAATATTATTTTGTAACTCAGGCTATCTAAATATCGGCATTTTGGTAATATGTATAAGGATTTTAAGAGGACTACCATAAAATCTCAGTTTGGAATATGTCAAATCATAGATAGTTTCTTTGATTATTTGTATAATCTCATGATTGATTTCAAGACAATAGAAGTAAAAATCACTTGTAAACAAAAAATTCAGATGGTTTTTATTAAATAAGAATTTTATGTCTAATAAACCACACCCAGTTCATAAACTGCGTGAAATTTTTCCATGTAATTATTTCATGAAATATTGCCCAGCTGGACATTATTCTTCTCTAGGATACCTGAGAATAACTAAAGGCACACTTAATTACTTTTTTAAAATAACATAACAAGAAATAACAACGAACCATATAAACAAGCAAAAAAAGTACATTTCAAAGAAGAGTATCATTGTGGTTATGAAATATGACACAAAAATAAATACAAAACTACTCTGTTCTCCCTTATTGCTCCTCTAAGAGGTGTTATATTAATTTATCATGGAACTACAATACATTCAAATAGTCACTGAAATATGTTATACTGAATTTTCAAAACAATAACAATAAAAATACAGATATCTCTGGAAATCACTTCTTGTAATAAATTTAGTAACTTTACAGAGGCAAAACTTTGCAAGCTTGTTATGTTTAACCCTGAATAATGACAGCTGTTTTATGATAATTTTAAATCTAATGATAAATTCTGAAAAATAAAGATGAATAAACAGATTTATTTTGCTAAATTATGAAGAGTTAAAATACATAGGAAATCTTTCTTTTTTTAAATTAAAGTTCATTGGGGTGACAATTGTCAGCAAAGTTACAGAGATTTCAGGTGTACAATTCTGTAATACATCATCTATATCTAATATTATGTGTTCACCACCCAGAGTCAGTTCCCTTTCCAACATTATATATTAGATCCCCTTTTCCCTTCTCTTCCACCACCCTCCCCCTTCTCTGGTAACCACTAAACTATTGTCTGTTTGTGAGTATTGTTTCTTTATTTTTTTTCCTTGTTCTTTGGTTGTTTTCAGTTTTATATACCACATATCAGGGAAGTCATATGCTTCTCAACTTTTTCTGTCTGACTTATTTTGCTTGGCATAATAATCTCCAGAACCATTCATGATGTAGCAAAGGAACTATTTCATCTTTTCTTATGGCAGAGTAGAATTCCATTTTCTATATATACCACATCTTCTTTATGCAGTCATCTATTGAAGGACACTTTGGTGTTTTCACGTCTTGGCCACCGTAAATAAAGCTGCAATGAATATCGGAGTACATATATCTTTATGGATAAATGTTTTCAGATATTTTAGGTATACAAAGAGAGGGATTGCTGGGTCATACGGTAATTCTGTTCTTAGTTTTTTGAGGAACCTCCACACTGCCTTCCATAGCGGCTGCACCAGTCTGCATTCCCACCAACAGTGTATGAGGGTTCCTTTTTCTCCACAGCCTCTCCAACACTTGTTATTATTTACCTTGTTGATGATAACTATTGTAAAACGTGTGAGGTGGAATCTCATTGTGGTTTTTATTTGCATTTCTGTGATGATTAGTGATGTTGAGCATCTTTTCATGTCTATTGGCCATGTGCATGTCCTCTTTGGAGAAATGTCTCTTCAGGTCCTCTGCCCATTTTTTAATTGACTTGTTTTTTTTGTTGTTGTTGTTGAGTTGTATGCGTTCCTTATATATTTTGGATATTAGCCCCTTATCAGAGGCGTTTTTTGCAAAAATTTTCTCCCATTCAGTTGGTTACCTCTTTGTTTTGTTGATGGTTTCTTTTGCTGTGCAGAAGCTTTTGAGTTTCATATAGTCCCATTCATTTATTTCAGCTTTTACTTCCCTTGCCTTTGATGTCAAATTCATAAAATCCTCTTTGAACCCAAGGTCCGTAAGTTTAGTACCTAGGTTTTCTTCTATGTAGTTTATTGTTTCAGATCTTATGTTTAGATCTTTGATCCATTTTGAGTTAATTTTGGTACATGGTGACAGATAGCCTTCTAGTTTCATTCTTTTGCACGTGGCTGTCCAGTTCTCCCAGCACCATTTATTGAAGAGCCTTTCTTTCCTCCATTGTATGTTTTTGGCTTCTTTGTCAAAAATTATCTTTTTCTATAAAGGTCGAGGCTGATGACCCTGCAGGTGTACTGACAGTAACTGGCTGCCCCCTCCAGGTGATTTAGAATCACTTTAGAATCATCAAGGTCAGCATGTGAGGAAGTGCAGCAGTCATCATCTCCACTTTGGTTTTGTATCAGGTAAATGCATGCTCAATAGTGCAACACTTGGTGTAATAGCGTGTGGAATTTATCTTATAAGCAAATATAGTGCCTTGGTATTTTACTTCGATTCCATTTTAATATATTGAGTCTTAAATTATCATTAAAGTTTTTCAATTGAATTGTGCTTAATGTAATAAAGACAGGTTTATGATTTGGTGTAGCATTTCAATAGGTAGGAACGTAGATTGAGACACCTAAAGAACTGTTTGTATGTGCAAAGACCAAGTCCAACATCCAGACCTACTGAACCCTGATAGCTGAGGGTGAGACCTAGCCATTAATCAGCTTAAATAGTACTTTCAAATGTTATCACTGATGCTCATGTTGGTTAAGAATTATCTTTTGGTGTTTATTTGGGGATTTAGAAATACCATATGTTGTCTCTTTCATGAATGCCATAATTCTCAATAGAAGAAATTAGTATAGGAGAACATTATGTGTGTGTGTGTGTGTGTGTGTGTGCGTGTGTGTGTGTATCTTTAAAAAGGAAATTGAGAGTTTTTTAAAAAAATAATCTGTTTAATTAAAATCCACATAATATTAAAATAATTAAAGTGAGCAATTCAGTGGCATTCAGTATATTCACAGTGTTATACAACTATTACCTTGTTTACTTTTAATCACCTCTTCATTATAGCTTTTCTTCATTCAAAAGAGTTCTGTCTTCTTGACTTTTTCATTCTTTTGTTCTTTCATCTTTCTGAATAACACCAGATGTACCTGTCTAACACTTCTGTGTTTGGCTTTGCATCCAGTTATTGCAAAATGCACTGTGTGTCAAACATGGATATGGGCATGACTGAATTGAGAAACTGAAAGGGCATTTTTTAGGAACACACATTGTTTTGTTTACAGGAGAAAAGATAGCGGAAATGTCAAGGAATCTTATAGGACTCTCTGATGCAGAGGATATCTTTGTTTCATCTTCTTTCTCTTTGGCACAGGCAGGTCACCAAACATGTGCCAGAATTCTGCTTGGAGGGAGCCTAGGATTGATTCTCACAAGAATGTCTGTCAAAGTCCTGTAGCTTGTTATTCAACACTTTGTATTCTTAAACGTTTTATCTCATCATAGGAAATTTAAGATCAGGTCTGAGAACCTACCCAGTTATAGCAGAAGTTATGGACAGAGAGAGATATCTCCTTACCAATCAGACTTGATGTTGTAGCGCCTGGTGGTGGGAAAGTCGGTTTGTACTAGATCACCTCCCATAGAGAGAACTTGCCCTGATAACACAGCAGAAACAGATTTGCAGGCCCTATGTGGCCTCAGAGTTTTTGTCTTACTAGACTTACATATTTTTGGTAGTTTTAGGTTTGCACAAAAATTGAGCAGAACTTGATAGAAAGTTTCCATATCTCCCTCAGTCCCCACTCTGCTTTCTCAGAAATCAAACTGTCCTCTCCAGTGGCTATACCATTTTTGAATTCCTACCAGAAATGAATGAGCGTTCTTGTTTCTCTATTTCCTTGCCAACATATTGTACTATTATTGTTGTTGTTTTATTTATCCATTCAAATAGGTATGATGTGGAATCTCGTTGTTGTCTTAGGAAGTGAGAATTTTAAAAAGATTGAAATGCATAGTATACTGAAATACAGTTTGGTGGTTTCTTACAAAACTAAACATACTCTTACCATACAATCCAAGGAGTGATCACACTCCTTGATACTTACTCAAATGAGTTGAAAACTTATGTCTACACAAAAACCTGCACAAAGATATCTGAGATTTCTCATGTGCATAGTTGAGACCAATTGAACAGGTGTGCTCACCTGCTTGAGGTCATAGTCTTCATAGCTGTGTGGTCAAGTTCACACTGAACTGAGCTCCAGTTAGTATTTCATTGCAGTTTTTCAGTGTTGAGTTTATTTTATTTTTCTCCTTGCGAATACGTTTTCTAGGGACATTTTTGGTTTTCTGAACATAATTTTATTGTTCCTTAGTGAATTTGTTTTTGAGTAGCCTAACACATGCGTCTACTGTCTGTTTGCTTGTCCAGGGTTTTGAGTATTGATTGTCTATAAAAGGAAACATCTATAGAGAGAGGGCAGGCAGAGGAATGATAAGCCTGTCCTTGACTTGGCTCCTGGAATGAAAGGGTAATCCTCAAACCCTTGTCTTTTTTACAAACTTTGTCTTAAATTCCATTTCAAAACCTTAGAAAGGGAAAGTTCTATTTCTGCCCAAGATGGAGTAACAGATAACAGATTTGCCCTCTCACTCAAAACAAACAAACAAATCATACAAAACAGTGGTTTCAAAATACTCTACACAGTGAAGGATTTTGCTCCCTGAGAAATGAGACACAAATGAGATGAAGCCTGTGATTGTGTCAGCTTATTGCCTTGAGAGAATTTCCAGGAAAGGGAACAGGGACACAAAAATCTAGTTAAAATATAGCAGATCACCTAAGAAGATATACATGAGAATCCGGAAACAAAGCACCTGAAGTTAGCAGAGCAGAATGTAAGAAAGGAAACTGCTGCAGAGAGAGACAACCCCAGAGATCTTCAAAGGTTTCACCATAAATATTCAGCTGAGTGCAGCTCAGTGCATCAGTGTGAGGTAACTCCTCAAGGCGGAGGAAGGAACAACTCAGAAAGTTTAGAGGTCCCAGCACTGACACCGGGCTGGGAAGAGTGTCTTCTTCCACCTGATGGATGGACAATATAGTATGATTCACAATGTCTTGGGCAGAGTAACAGGGAAGGATCTTATCTCAGTAGGGGGAAATAATTATCATTAGATCATGTGTTTCAACAGGGGCAAAATCATTTCTAGGAGGTGCAAAATTGATTCTGGAAAGTCAAGATAATCTTAGATATTACAATGATTTATTTATATACCTCTGAAAGGACAAAGTATATAAATGGAAATACTATAAGATTGTGGCATTAAAATTTCTTGAGAGGAGAGTGATTTGAAAAAAAGTTCAAAATGCCTTCTTAGAAGATAATGAAAACATACTTTATTTAAGAAACATTGCCTGTAGGCTGACCACTGCTCTGGTCTCCTCTAACAAATATTAGAAGAAAGACTAGAAAGATTTAAAATATCTTAAGTAATTTAACTGTATTCCACAATAAGTTTTAAGAATATTTATAGGAATATAAAATTATTTAATCCCCATCAAGAAAAAACTGATTACCAAGAATGCAAAGTAGTCAGAAAATTAAAAACGTCTGCTTCTTGAAAGACGTTCTTGAGAGAAAGAAAAGACAAGCCACTGAGTAGGAAAATATATTGCAAATCACATATCAGATAAAGAATTTATATCTGGAATACATTTAAAAATAAACTGTAAAACACTGATTTTAGGAAAACAAATACCTCAGTAAAAAATGGCAAATTATTTGAACAGACACTTAGATGATAGATAGATAGATACATAGATAGATAGATAGATAGATAGATAGATAGATGATAGATTATATAAAGATGGAAAATAAGCTTAGCACATGAAAAGATGTTCTATCATCACTAATTTTTAGGGAATTTCATATAAAAATGACAGTAAAAGACCAATATACATGTTTTTAGAATGGCTAAAAATTAAAAGACTAGCTGTATCAAATTTGGGGGAAGATATAGAGGACCAGGAGTTTTCATACAATGCTGGTATGAATGATAAATGAGAAAAACAATTCAGAAACCAATTTAAAGATAAACATTAAATACATACTTGCTATATGCTCTAGCCATTCCACTCTGAGATATTTACTCAACAGAAATGAAAGTATACATCTATAAAAATACTTGTACATAAGGTTGCCAGGGATCCCATATATAAAAGCATGTCTTGTATTGAGTGATTTTAGTTTGTATCCTATGTTGACATTGTCAGGATACTCTAAATATCCTGCATTTGTATGTTTTTGATAAATTAAGAGGTGTGATCAAAAAATATGGTGAATGTTTAGTTGAAAAAAATATATTACAGGGCAGCCGGCCAGATGGGCTCAGTTGGTTAGAGCGCACTCAAAAACAAGCTTGCTGGTTCAATTCCTGCATGGGATGGTGGGCTGTGCCCCTTGCAACTAAAATTGAAAACGGCAACTGGACTTGGAGCTGAGCTGCACCCTCCACACTAGATTGAAGGATGACTTGGAGCTGATGGGCCCTGGAGAAACACAGTTTTCTTCAATATTCCCCAATAAAAAAATAATAATAATAATAAATAAAAACATTAAAAATTAAAAATTAAAAAATGTATTACAATAAAAGACACATTGCCATTAATCATCCTCAAAATACTTCCCCTCACTTTGAACACACTTATCCCATTGTTCTTGCCACTTTCTGAAGCAGTTCTGGAAGTCCTCTTTCATGATTGTCTTTATTTCATCCTCCATCTTTACAATGCTCTGTGTCACACATCGCTTCTGGTATGGCAATTTCTATCAAATAAAAACATTATGGTGTGTCCTCATCTGCCTTATTCATGGGATTTGGCACCGTGTGATTTCTGGCTCTTCCCCAAAGTCAAAATAACCGTGAAAGGAAAATGTTTTGAATGGATGCAGGACATCGAGGCAGCCATGACAGTGCAACTAAAGACAGTCATGAAAGAGGACTTCCAGAACTGCTTCAGAAAGTACGAGAATGATGGGATAAGTGTGTTTGACGTGAAGGGGTCGTATTTTAGGGTTATTAATGGCAATGTGTCTTTTAGTGTAATAAATTTTTTTAAAGTTATACATTCACCATATTTTGTGATCTCTCCTTATACATCAAGTAAGCAGTTAAAGCTATTTTGTTACCACACAGTAATTAATGTTTAAATCACTTAAATGGCAAACTACTTTAATTTATTTTTAGCTTGTAAGTTTGTAAACAGTTCAATAATTCAACTCAGTTTATGATCAGTAATGAGTTAGGAATTATAAGTAACAGATTCATGTGTCCATTAGATCATCAAACACATAGTTTTTCAATTCTTGCAATACTTCCTATTATCTATATATCTATTTGTATATTGTTGAATACCAAAGTGCCAAATCACAAGTATAAATTTCATGATAAATATTCTTAACAGTAGACATTTATAAAGGAGAAAATTTTCCTTTGAAACTCTTTGTGCATTTGCAATTGTTCACTCAATTCCAGAAATCATGGAAAGTCAAATATAAACTAGCATATACTAAGAGCTAAGCATAAGAGCTGTGTGATTTCCTCAACTAGCACCAAACAAAGTGATTTAAAGAGAAATTTTGTTTAAGAGAAATTCTGATTAAGAAGATAAAATAATCAGAGCAAAAGATGTAATGGTCTTCCAAACTGTATAACATCATCAATCTTTTAGATCAAATGATTGTTTGAATATAGTTCTACCAGCAGCGTTTTATGACTCCAAAAAAAGATTAGCAAATTTTCTAGCCCTTAGACAACAACTACAATAACGAACGGTTATTATCCCTTGCCTTCATAGCATTGCCATAATTGCAAATAATTGCATGAAAAAAATTCTGATTTTGCAATATTTTTGTTATGAAAAAAGTTTCCTTGTAAATCTATTGGAAGTAAAATCTCTTCAAGATAAAACTTTAGAAGCAATAGTAAATTTTTGAAGAGACTTTTATTTAGAGTTAATGAGAAAAATCATACTGTTTATGGTCAAGATAAATAAATACAAATTTTTGTGGATACTTGTGGAAAGGTACAAGTGATGTTCAAAGTTGAAACAGGGCACGAGTGATTCTCCAGAAGGTGTTGGGTGTCATATCTATATTCTGTCTCATGCTTCTCCAATAGCATCTGATATCCTTTCTATTGCCATTAAAGCAATTGTCATGAAATATTACTCATTTCATTTATAATGCTTGAACTAGGCAATTATATTGGAGATTTTGTTGGTATTCCATATTCTTGAATTCTCTTGCATTCAAAACTTTGTTGGCTCATTAACAAATGCTGTTGAGAGAACTCTCAGTTTATTTGAAGTACTGAAATCATGCTTTAATTCCTAAGCTCCCCAAAATTCTTGTTGATTTTTAAAATAACTCATTGAATAAAGCCTGTTAATTTCTGAACATAATTTTCAACATCTTTTTAGCAATAGGATTATGCAAATTGAAAGAAAACTGTCACTGAAGTGCTCCATTGCTTAAAAGAAGTTGTTAAATGTATTAAAAAATTGACCAAATAAATGACCCTTTTAAGTGTCAAAGCTGTCATTAAAAGGGATGACATTACTATTAAAAAGGAGAGGAATTCCAACACCAAGTGAATAATTATTAATATAGCATTTCCCATTACTGTACTATTTTTTATTTATATTTTAATTTTTAATAGACATTTATCATTTATATCCCTCACACACTGATAACCCCCCCATCTACTACCCTTGTAACGTTGCACACAGCCATTATAGTCCACTGTCTCTATTCCTAATGCTGTACTTCACTTCTTGTAAATATATATATTATATATATATAATTGTAGTTGACATTCATTATTGTTCAGCTTCAGCTTCAGGTGTACAGTGCAGTGATCAGGCATCTACATCATCCCTGAGGTGGTCCCTAATGGGACAAGTGTCCATCGGATACCCTACAAAATCTTTACAACTTTATAAAGAGACATTTTTCTAAAGAGGATATTCAGATGGCAAACAGACATATGAAAAACTGCTCAACCTCACTAATCAGTAGGTAAATTACTATACTATTTTTGAAATGTACTTTATCCCTTAAAGAATGTGATTCTTTTTTTACCTGCCTGACTCTAAATACTCTTCCAGCATGGAACATAAACTATGGCTGCAAGGAATTGTATATGCAAATTATGAGAAAAAAAGTTTAGAGACAGTGAAATCTTTTGAGAAATAAAATTAAAGAAAGAAATATGTAGTTTAGATAATTATAATTTATTTCAAATAAACAAGGAATACTTTGTAGTAATGGTACACTATTACTTTTTATGCCAGTGTGCATGTGCATAAGCAATTATAAGTAATTCAAATTTAACAGAGTGCCTTATATTTTTATTCACTAAATATGGTAATTCTACTTATATGTGAATGTTCATAATAATTTTATTTTTAATAGCAAAACCTATAAACAATCCAAATGTTCATTATATTAGTCTGTTTGTACTGCCATAACAAAATACCACAGACTGAATGGCTTAAACAACAGAAATTTATTTCTCACTGTTCTGTTGGTTAGAAAGTCCAAGATCAAGGTACCAACCAATTTAGTTCCTGGTGAAGGTCTGTTTCTGGTTTGCACATAGGTGCCTTCTTCTTGTGTCTTTACATGGCCTTTCCTCTGTGTTCATGTGGAGAGATGGAAAGAGCTTTCTAATGTCTCTTCTTACAAGGCCCCTGATCTTATTGGATCAGGACCTCACCCTTTGAATTCATTTAACCTTCATTGCTTCCTTCGAGGTCCATCTCCAAATATATTCACACAGAAGAGTAAGGCTTCAACACATGAATTTGAGAGGAACACAGCATTCAGTCTATAACATCCACCAACAACTAAATAGACAAACTGGTATATCCACATACAAATGTAACACAATGTTATTTGGAAATAAAAAGGAACTATTGATACATGCTATAACAGAAATCACTCGAAATAATTATACTGGTAAAAGAAGTCAGACAAAACAACCAAACAAAAAAATACATACTTCATTTTTCCAGTTGTATGAATGTCTAGAAAGTGCAACTAATCTAGTAATACAAGTAGATCAGTGGTTGCATGAGAATGAAAAAGGAGGATGTAGAAGTGTGGAAAGACAGGAATTATAGCGGGGCATGAGAAAAATTTGGAGGGCGGTGAATGTGTTTATTATTTTGATTGTGGAGTTTATTTCTTAATGTACGTTTAGTATATACAACAAAACTTTTTATAAAAATTTTGTAAAGGTCACTGACAACTCCTGAGAACCACTGTTAAGGTTACTGCCTGGAGTCTAGCCTCAAATAGGGCAAGCCTGATCTTTTACCAAGTTCTAGAGATACAAGTTTGCACAAACACACTGTCCTCCTTATACCCTGCGGTTCTCAAGGGTTTTTTTTAAGTCAAAAACGACACCTTTCCTAAGCAAAACACCTGCTGTCTCTTTTCTTTCTTTTTTTTTTTTTTTTTTTGCTATAAAGTTAAACCATGTGATTCTTTCTAACTAGCATAATTTCATCAGGGACAATTTGGATTTAGAGAAGTTCCCTTGGAGAATTGTTGAAAGTAAAGAGGGTTGTTGATTTGAGAGATGCTTCAGAACAAAATAAGAAAAACATCAGACTATACGATAGTCTGCATTCTTTAATCAGTTTGAGGAGGCTTCCAAATGCAAACTGAACTCAAATATTTTGACCCACTGAGTGATTCTTTATCTAATACCAGTGAAAATTGTGAAAACTTAAAATTGCTTCATTTGTCAATTCACGAAAATTATGTTCTCTTCCTTGTTTTATGTTTCCTTTCTTTTTTTGGTCCTCTTCCTCCTTCCGAGCCAGTTATCACCTCAGTGCAACCTCCACATGGAGAAAATATTGGTTGTTCTCTGAACTTAAATCCCTGTGCCATTGTTAAAGACTCCCTAAACACCAGGACTTAAAGGAAATTGTTTTCTAAGAGGTCAAATTTGTTCTGGGCTCAGACTCTCTAAATTCTATCGATCACTACCAATCAGAATACCTATGGTGGGCAAAGGTGATACAACATTTAGGTTCAGGAAATTGTCACAACCCTCAGTATGTTTATGGCCTTGATGGCAGTGATGATTTCAATGTATACCAGGGTGTATATATTTTAATTTAAAAAAATTGAAATACATTATAATTAAAACATTCATATAATATATGTATATAATATACACATAAAAGACACTGTATATTATTTATAATTCATTCAATATGTAAACACATTCATAAACAAATAGAGAACAAATGGGGAACACTGATAAAAGAACTTACAACTAGAATTCAAAAAGTTATATCTGACACTTGCAAGCCTTGTTATCATGATTAAAGAATTTTAACCTCTCAGTAATAATATTTCTCTTCTCAAAATGTAATAAGAGAAAATTATAACTCATACCACCATGATTTCCCATACTTAAAAAAATTTATGCCAAATATGAAAACAAATTTTTCAATAACAAATTATAATCCTACACAAATGAAGGATATCATTATTTTAAGTGCACTGTAAACAAGTGTCACTTAGTAGCTTTCATTGAAAATGAAACTCACGGTTATAACCAATCTTGAAAAATAATGTATGTGAGCCTTCTCTTTTGCAATTTTTACTGCAATTAATAAATTTTCTTATTTTAAATGTCATTTTGACTTAAAAATGTCTTATTTCCTATAGGCTAAAACTTTGGTTCAGTCTGAAACCATGGCTGCTTTTCTTCTGTATCTATAGTATAGATACCTTCTGTATCTATACTGAGGATTCATCTCTTAACTAAGGCATTTTTTTCTTCGAAAGTTGTCTTTCTTTCCCTTTACTGATTCCCAGTGATTTCTCCAGGGCTTGCTTAGGTCATTCCCTAGTGTCTCATCTTATATCACCTCAAGAACTACAAATTGATGTGAATTCCTCTTGTCCAGATTCCTTTCAATCACAGAAAGTAGTATTGTTTTCAATTTCTTTCTTCTCCTTGAGTATTCACTCCTAACCCTTCCACTGAGTTTCAACCTACAGTGAGCTTTTTATTCTCTGAATTCTATTACCCTTGCAATCAGTGTCTCATTCTTTAGCTTTTAATTGGTCTGCACTTATTTTCTTCAGGTCTTTGTGGCAAACACACTATCTTATTTTTGGGTCGCCCTGATGGGTCCTTAATGTAGTTTAGGGTATAGAGTTTGTACAAATATTAGGTGGTTGTTGATTGCTTGAACTAAATTGTAATGTATAAGTCTAAATGTATTTGTAGCACTTATAACTACCTCACGATAACGTGAATACATTCATAGACACATATTTGAATTATTAGTTTGGTGCAAAAGTAATTGCGGTTTTTACATTATTTTTAAACTTTTAAACCACAATTACTTTTGCACCAACCTAATAATATAGATGCAAACTTACTAAAAATTAAATAGGAATAAATAGTCCGCTACTTTGTAAAGAAATGAGCTCTTTCTAGCTGGTTTATGCATGAGTGAAATGCTATCTGATAAGAATATTGAATATTCAATAGCTAGAGCTTGTGAGAGCAGTGGAGAGTAATCAAATGAGCTGTAAAACTTCCACTGCTAAGAACATATATACTAAATTACCTATAAACCACAACTTAAAGTTTATGTTTGTGTAAATTATTTATTATTCTCCTTACAAAGATTTAAAGTCCCTTGATCACCAAAGCCAGTCCTGCTCCTTGTCCCATTACTCACAAATTTACATATATAGCATTCTCTTCATAATGTTACAATCAGGTTAATATGCAATGTTTTGTGACATTGGAATTCAATTTCAATTGAAACTGGCAGCTATTGATATATGGCAGGGAAGAGGATGCATAAAAAGCAAGCTCCAGAATGGAATTCAAATTTGCAAAATTTGGTATTTACTAATAGGAACAATTTAAAGATTTAAATATATGATTTAGTGAGACTCCAAAGCAATTGTGAGCTTTACAAATATTTTATTAATATGCAAAAGAATATTTATTACATGAGGTGAAATAAACTACTAATACATTTTAATTTTCATTTATGTTTAGGTCTGTATATATGAATAGTAAACGTTTAATCGTGAGTCTTTGCCCGGTTCTTACAACTGCAGTAATTTAATTCTATAATTATACCAATCTTTTTTTTTGTATTGTTTTTATTTGACTTCTAGTAAATAATTATTAAACACATTGGTGACAAGGAATACGTTTCACGTCTGTTACAATTGAAATAGAATGTACAAGCAATTAAAACCACACAAACAATGCTACTAGAAGCAGCAAATGGCACAGGCTGAAGTTCAGCTTCTAATTAAAGTGAGAAACTCCTCCCAGGCCTTTGTATCATCCCAGAACACACCCAACATTGTGCTGATCACAGTTTCGCTGTGATCACCAGACACGTGTGTTGCTTTAACCACAACCCCAGCTCCACAGGTCGTAAGGCTTCTATGATTGCTGCAGCAATTTGTTTCGTGAGGTGCTCTTGAACTTGTAATTTTCTACTGTAAATTTCTGCAATCCTTGCAAGTTTGCTGAGGCCAAGGACTTGCTTGTTAGGAAGATAACTGATAGGAAGCTTTCCAATAAATGGAACTGATGTGCACACATGGAAAACATATCTGTGTCCTTCGCAATCACCATCTCATCATGATCTTCATGAAATACAGCATCATGTAGGAGGACATCTGCGTTCTGCTGCGTGATCTCTGATAAGTGACTTAACCTGATCCTCCTCAGATTCCACTTTTTTAAAATGAGTGTGACTTCTAAGTTGACAGCAGGATCACACGAGGTCACCCGTGTGCAACCTGGCATGCCTTTCCAGAGGCTTGGTTTCCAGGCTCTTCCCATGGACACCTAAGGCTTTCACTCACCAGTCCCCAGCAGGTTGCTGCCTTGATACACACCACAGGGAAACTCACTGGATCCTGACAGTCAGGAAAAAAATACCTCAAAAATTTTTAGTCTTCTGTAATTTGTCAACTTTAGATTTCTATCATTTGTGAAATTGTAGAAAACCCTAAAATCCTACAACTGACTTCTGACCACATTAAGCTATTAAAACTGCTAGCATCACCTTCAAATCAAATTGCAGTACTCATTGCTAACACGTACAAAATATCTGTAGGACTTCATAGATGCTGGGCATTTCTCTTAGCACTTTGCGTATGAATTCACTGAATCCTCCTCACAATAATCCTATAAGATGTGAGTACTATTAATAGCCCCATTTTACAGATGGGGCAATTGAGGCACAGCTATTAAGTAACAGGATCTGAAGCCAAACATTCTAGTTCAAGTCTTCTATGTCTCACGACCTCTTCTTTTTGTTCCTTGTTCCTTTTAAAACCGTTTTTGGCCGACACTTACACTGTTGGATGTCCTGCCTCTCATACCTCCCTTGAGGTCTGCCTCTATTGCTTCTTCTCGCACTCTTCTTGCTATCTCAGTGCAGAGATCTTCTAAAGTTTAGGCCACCCACCTCCCCCTCTCACTCATTTGAAGAGCTCAGGCACTTTCCTAGCTTCAGCTGTCAGCCTTATACACAAATGTAAATCTCTAGCTTTAAAACCATCATGCTATCTCTTGGCCTGTTTAAGTCACTCTTTTCCTATGCACAAATGAAAATTTTAACTACGCTTATCTCAAAATCTGTCTAGTTGCTTTTAGTGCATAACAAAACACTCCAGAATTTAGTGGTGTACAACTATTTTATTATGTCCCTGGATTATGTGGGTCAGAAATTTAGACATGGTACAAAGAATATGCCTGACCTCTACTCCACAGTGTCTGGGGCCTCAGTGGGGACAACTAGCTAGCTGAAAGCTGGAACCACCTAGAGGACTCTTTACTCACGTGTGTAGTGCTTGATGTTAGCTGTTGGGTGGGAATCTCAGCTAGAGCCATCAGCCAGAACGCCCACATGTGACCTCTCCATGTGGCAGAGCTTCCTAACATGGTATGACCGTCTCAGGAGTAGCTGGACTTTTTACATGGTAGCTCTGGGCTCCAAAGTATCCCACCTTCTTAAAACACTTTTCAATTAATCCAATCCCACAATTTTTGCATCCCATATAGGAAGGATTATATTAAGCATCAGGTGCTTTATACATACCTTCTTATTTCTTTTGTTTTTTTTTTCCTTAACATCTGATTTTTTTTTAATTTTTTTTTGAGTTTCAGGTGTACAAAACTGCAGTGATTAGACATTTATATACCTCACAAAGTGATAACCCCGGTAAGTCAATTACCCATATGACACTGCACATAGTTATTATAACATTATTGACTATATTCCCTATGCTGTACTTTTGATCCCATGACTATATTTTTAATTATAGTTGACATTTAATATTATTTTGTATTAGTTTCAGGTGTACAGGGTAGTGGTTAGACATTTATATAATTTATGAAGTGACCGCCCCCCATAAGTCTAGTATGGTGTTTCCCTGAAAATAAGAGCTAGCCGACCATCAGCCCTAATGTCTTTTGAAGCTAAAATTAATATAAGACCCGGTATTATATTTATTATATTACATTATATTATATTATATTTATTATATAAGACCTGGTATTACATTATACTATATTATATTATGTTATACCTGGTCTTATATGAAAATAAGAACAGGTCTTATATTAATTTTTGCTCCAAAAGATGCATTAGAACTGATGGTCCAGGGAAGCATGGTACCCAATTGAGACCATACATAATTTTTACAGTATAATTGACTATGTTCCCTATACTTTACATCCCCATGACTATTTTGTGACTACAGATTAGTACTTCTTAATCCCTTCACCTTACCCAGCTCCCGAACCCCCCTCCCATCTAGTAATCATCAGTTTCTTCTCTATATCTATGTGTCTGTTTCTGTTTTGTTTGTTCATTTATTCTGTTCTTTATGGAGTCCACATATAAGTGATACCTTATGGTATGTGTCTTTCTCAGTCTGACTTATTTCACTTAGCATAATGCCTTCTAGGTCCATCTACGTTGTTGCAAATGGTAAGATTACATTTGTTTTTATGACACAGTAATACTCCATTGTATGTGTGTACCACCTCTTCTTTATTCAATCATCTATGGTTGGGCATTTTGGTCGTTTCCATATCTTGCCTATTGTAAATAGCACTGCAGTGAACATAGGGGTGCATATATTTTTTTGAATTAGTGTTTTGGATTTCTTTGGATAAATACCCAGAAGTGGAATTGCTGGGTCATAAGGTAGTTCTATTTTTAATTTTTTGAGGAAACTCCATACTGTTTTCCATGGTGGCTGCACCAATCTGCAATCCTATCAGCAGTGCACAAAAGTTTCCTTTTCTCTACATCCTCACCAACACTTGTTGTTTGTTGATTTATTGATGATGGCCATTCTGACAGGTGTGAAGTCATAGCTCACTGTGGTTTTTATTTGCATTTCTCTGATGATTAATGACATCTTTTCATAAGTATATTGGCCATCTGTATGTACTCTTTGGAGAAATGTCTATTCAAGTCCTCTGCCCGTTTTTTTAATTGGATTTTTTTTTTTTTTTTGGTGTTGAGTTGTATGAGTTCTTTATAAATTTTGGATACTAACCCTTTGTCAGATGAATTGTTGGAGAATATTTTCTCCCATTCAGTAGGCTCCCTTTTTGTTTTGTTGATGGTTTCTTTTGCTGTGAAAAAACTTTTCTAATTTGATGTAGTCCCATTTGTTTATTTTTCTTTTATTTCCTTGCCTGAGGAGATATATCAGAAAAAAATATTACTATGAGCAATGTCAGAATTTACTGCCTGTGCTTTCTTCTAAAAATTTTATAGTTTTGTGTCTTACCTTTAAGTCTTTATTCTATTTTGAATTTATTCTTGTATATGGCATAAGTAGATGGTCCAGTTTCCTTTTTTTTTTTTTGCATGTATCTGTCCAGTTTTCCCAGCACCATTTATTGAATAGACTGCCTTTACCCCAATGTATATTCTTACTTCCTTTGTCATAGATTAAATGACCATATAAGCATGGTTTATTTCTGGGCTCTATTCTGTTCTATTCATGTATGCTAATCTATGTTTTTATGCTAATACCTTGCTGTTTTGATTACTATCGCCTTGTAGTATAGTTTGAGATCAGGTAGCATGATACCTCCATCTTCTTCTTCTCAGGATTGCCATGGTTATTTGGAGTATTTTATGGTTTCACATAAATTTTAAGATTATTTATTCTAGTTCTGTGAAGTATGCCATTGGTGTATTGATAAGTATTGCATTAAATCTATAGATTGCTTTGCGTAGTACGAACATTTTAACTGTATTAATTCTTCCTATTCGTGAGCGTGGTATATATTTTCATTTATTTGTATCTTCTTCACTTTCTCTCTTCAATGTCTTATAAATTTCTGAGTACAGGTCTTTTACTTCCTTGTTTAAGTTTAGTCCTAGTTTTTGTCTGTTTGTTTGTTTATTCATTTTTTTTAAATTTCTCTTTCTGATAGTTCATTATTATGTATGAAAATGCAAGCACTTTCTGAATATTAATGTTGTAATCTGCTACTTTACTAAATTCATTTACCAGTTCTAATAGGTTTTGGTGGAATCATTGGGTTCTCTCTATATATAGTATCATGTCATCTGCAAATAATGACAGGTTGACCTTCTCCTTCCAATTTTGATGACTGATTTTCCTTGTCTGATTGCTGTGGCTAGAACTTCCTTTGCTTATTCCTGATCTTAAGGAGAATGGTCTAGCCTTTCCCCATTTAGTATGATATTAGTTGTGGGTTTGTCATATATGGCCTTTATTATGTTGAGATATGTTCCCTCTATTCCCACTTTGCTGAGAGGTTTTATCATAAATGGATGCTGGATTTTGTCAAATGTTTTTTTCTGCATCTATTGCTATGACCATATGTTTTGTTGTGTTTTCTTTTGTTTCCATTTTTTTTTTATGTGGTGTATCACATTAATTGATTTGTGGATATTGAACCAAACTTGCATACTAGGAATAAATCCCATGTGATAGTGGTGTATGATCCTTTTAATTTATTGCTGAATTCAGTTTTGCTAATATTTTGTTGAGGATTTTTGCCTCTATATTTATCAGGGATATCAGTCTATAGATTTCTTATTTTGTAATATCTTTGTCTCATTTTGGTGTCAGGGTAATCGTGGCCTTGTTAAACGAGCTTGGGAGTCTTTCCTCTTTAATTTTTTGGAATAGTTTGAGAATAGGTGTTAATCCAGTTTTGAATGTTGGTAAAATCCACCTGTGAAACCAACTGGTCCAAGATTTTTATTTGTTGGGAGCTTGTTGATTACTGATTCAATTTCATTAGTTATAATTGGTCAGTTCAGATTTTCTGTTTCTTTTTGATTCAATCTTGGAAGATTGGATGCTTCTAGAAATTTATTGATTTTGTCTAGTTTGTCCAATTTTTTGGCAGATTAATGCTTGTAGTATTTTCTTAAACTTTTTTAGATTTCCATGTTGCATTTCTCCTCCTTCATTTCTGATTTTATTTATTTGGGTCTTCTCTCTTTTATTCTAGATGAGTCTGGTTAATGGTTTATCAATGCATTTTTATCTTTTCAAAGAAACAGCTCTTGTTTTCATTGATCTTTTGTATTGTTTTTTGGCTTTGATTTCATATTCTTCTTCTCTGATGTTTATTATGTCCTTCCTTGTACTCACTTTGGGCTTTGTTTGCCATTATTTTTCCTGCTCTGTTAGGTGTAAAGTTAGATTATTTATTTGATATTTCTCTTATTTCTTGAGGTAGAATGGCTTTGCTATGAATTTCCCTCTTAGAAATGCTTTTGCTGTGTCCTATGGATTTCAGATCCTTTGTTTTCATTTTCGTTTGTCTCAAGATATCTTTTGATTTCCTCTTTGATCTCATTGTTGACCCATTCATTATTAGTAGCATGTTATTTAGCCTCCATGTGTTTATGTGTTTTCCAGTTATTTTCTTGTAACTGATCTTTAGTTTCATACCACTGTGGCCAGAGAAGACACTTGATATGATTCAATGTTCTTAAATTTACTGAGATTTGTTTTGTAACCTTACATATGATCTATCTTAGAAATTGTTTAATATGTACTTTAAAATAATGCATACTCTGCTGCTTTTTGGTGAAATGCTCTAAAAATATCAATTGATTTCATCTGGTCTAGTGTGTCATTCAAAGTCACTGTTTCCTTGTTGATTTTCTGTCTGGAAGACTTGTCCATTGCTGTGAGTGGGGTGTTAAAATCTATGATTGTGTTACTGTCAATCTCTGCCTTCATGTTGGTCAATATTTATTTTATATATTTAGGTGCCCTGATGTTAGGTGCATAAATGTTTACTAGGATTATGTCCTCTTGTTGGATTGATCCCTTTATCACTATGTAATGTTCTTCTTTGTCTCTTTTAGAGTCTTTGTTCTAAAGTCTATTTTGTCTGAAATGAGTATTGCTATCCTAGCTTTTTTCTTGGTTCTGTTTGCATGAAGTATCTTTTTCCATCCCTTTACTTTTAGTTTATGTATGTCTTTTGATTTGAGAGGGTCTCTTGTAGGCAACATATGCATGGGTCTTGTTTTCTTATCCATTCAGAAACCCTATGTCTTTTGATTGGATTATTTAATCCATTTACATTTCAAATGATTATTGATAGCTTCATAGTTATTGACATTCATTTATTCATTTTTTATTTTCTTTTGTTTGTTTGTTTGTTTTTCCCCTTCATCTTATTAAAGAAGTCCATATAATATTTCTTGTAATATTGGCTTAGTGTTAATGAATTTCTTTACCTTTTTCTTGTCTGGGAAGTTCTTTATCTCTCTTTGAATTTTAAATGATAGCCTTGCTGAGTATAGTAGTCTTGGTTGTAGGCCCTTGTTTTGCATCTCTTTAATTATTTCTTGCCAATCCCTTCTTGCCTGCAAAATTTCTGTTGAGAAATCAGCTAGTATTGTTATGAGAGGTTCCTTGTAAGTAACTAGTTTTCTTTCTCTTGCTGCTTTTAGAATTCACTCTTTGTCTTTAACCTTTACCATTTTATTTATAATGTGTATTTGTGTGTGCCTGTTTGGGTTCCTTGATTTGGGACTTTCTGAACTTCCTGGGCTTGTATTTTTATTCCCACCAGTTTGGGGACGTTTTCAGTCATTATTTCTTCAAATAAGTTCTTGATGCTTTACTTCCTGTCTTCTCCTCTGATACTCCTATGATGAAAATGTTATGCTTAAGTTGTCTCAGAGTTCCCTTAAACTATTTTTGAGTGTTCTTTATTTTCTTTTAAATCTTTTTTGTTTTTATTGTTCTGATTTGGTGTTTTCTGTTATCTTGTCTTCTAAGTCACTGATTCGATCTTATGCTTCATCTAGTCTGCTGCAGATTACTTCTAGTGCATTCTTCATTTCTTTATTGTATTCTTTATTTCTGACTGGTTGTATTTTTACGGTTTCTATGTCTTTCTGTATCCTTACTATCTCTTTGTGTACATCTTCACTAGGTTCCTTAAACATTCTTATAACCAGTGTTTTAAACTCTCTGTGGTCAGTTGGTTGCTTCTATTTCATTTAGTTCTTTTTCTAGAGTTTTCTCTTGTTCTTTTATTTGGGACATGTTTCTTTGTTTCCTCATTCTGGTTCTCTCTCTGTGTTTGCTTCTATATGTTAAGGAAGATCTCTTATGTCTCTCAGTCTTTGCCAGAAGGTGGCCTTCTGTAGTATGTGTCCTCTGTAGTGCTCAGCACAGTCTCCGTGATCCCCTGTGTGTATATTCCTGGAGTGTCCCTTCTGTGTGTTGTATGTATTTTCCTGTTGTAATTGAGCCTTGATTGCTTTTGTTGCATCAGTGGGTGGGACTGACTCTCCAGCTGACTGGCTGTGAGGATTGGCTCTGCCTACAGTGTGTGAGCTGCTGTGTTGGGGCTGACCACTCGGAGGGAGATTTGTCCCACAGGCATTGTACCTGTTGTGACCACCCTTTGTGTGGGCTACTTGTGGGGCTAATCAGGTAGTGTTCTGGTTTGGTCTGAAATAGGCCTCTGGGTGTTTCTGTAATTAGTTTCTAATTGATCGTTATTTTATTTTAGTATATTAATCAATTAATTTATTTTAAAATAAGTTGAAAGCAATAGTACTGGGAATGATGAATAGTTGATTATGGAAGATTGACAAAAGTTTCTCAAAAAATTGTATTTTTCTATCATTTGGCTGTGAGATATTATAATATTTCCTATTTTCTTGAGAAAAATATAAAAGATTCTATTTGGGGGAATTTCAAAGGCAGTTTTGGATCAAAATCCCTGTTATTCATTATTATCTCAATAGATTCACTTTTGTGATGCTCCAAAGTAAACCATTTACAAAAAGTATGAACATGCAAAAGATGTGGATTTCAACCAGTGTTCTGTGACTGATTTGCCAGGTCAAATTGAAGTGATTTGGGATTTAGCCTAGATGATGTTTTTATTTAAAAGTTTGTAATATAAAAGGGAAAGAATGAAGAGAGGGAGGAAGGAAAGAAGGATGGAAGGAAGAGAGGAAGAAGGGATAGAGGAAAGGAAGAAGGAAGGGAGGAAAGGAAACAAGACTTAAAAAGAAAGCAACTCAAATCTCGGTGAGGTCATATGTTAGATATAGGTACTCTTTCCCAAATGTTAATAACACACATTAACATGAACTTTTAGATAAAATGGATTGGTGAATACATAAATGACGTTGTGTTTCTAGATTCTCGAGATGACAAAATAGAGGAGTCAATCTCGAATAGTGATTAAAGTCTCAAACTCTAAACCAAAGTGCTTAGTTCACATCCCAGTTGTTCTGTTGGTAACTGCAAGTCCTTGGGTAATTTATTTTACCTCTCTCTGCCTCTGTTTTCATACCTATATGATGAGGTTAATAGTGACACTTTTATTAATTGAATTAAAATATACAAAAATATTATATATAATTGTATCTGACCAATAGTAAGTACAATATAAGTGTTTGTCATAAATTATTCAGATTTAAAAATTTTTATTTGATTATATGATGCACTGTTTACTCAATGAATTTTATTTCAGCTAGCTCAAAAAAATCCCTTTCATACACAGCTGACCCTTGCACGACATGGGTTTGAACAGCATGGGCCCATTTATATGCAAATTCTTTTCAATAAATACTGTGAATGTATCTCCTCTTAAAGTTTTCTTAATAACATTTTATTTTCTCTAGCTTACTTTACTGTAAGAATACAGTATATATTACATGTATCGTGTGTATGTGATAATCGACTGTTTATGTTATCGGTAAGGCGTCCGGTGAACACTAGGCTATTAGTAGTTAAATTTGGGGGAAGTCAGAAGTTAGAATTGGATTTTCAACTGGTGGGGGTTCGACACCCCTAACCCCCTTATTATTCAAGTGTCAACTGTATAAATTTCTCAGGAGAGCTAATTTATACTTCCTGAACTAATAATAATTTAATAAATTCAATATAACCTTGCATTGATAAGCGTTAGTATACTTTATGTCTCCTGAAGCAAAATGTTACCTCTAAATTTTATTTTGTTTCATTGTTCATCGTGGCTATTATATACAAAAAGACCTGAAATATGAAAATAAAAAACATACAAACAAAATAACAAGAGGGTCCTTGAATTGAAATATCCACATTCTATTCCATTTCATACATATATAAATTACAAACATAACATTTCAATTTCCTATCAGTAATCTACCTAGTTCATAGAATTTGTAGAAAGCCTCTTTATTGCTTTTATAAATCGACTAATAGCATTACCACAAAATCTTGATGATGTTTTTAAATCTGATTTTAATTTATTTGACAGAGAAAAAGATTGAACGCATTTTTAAAAATGAATCTAATCAATCTCTTTTTTACATAGATTGAGTCCACCTCTCTTTGCTTGCAGACATCATAATCAGAACATTGGAAATCTGATCATGTCAGATGTCCTGCTGAAGATCATAAATTGCACACTGCATAATGTAGACATTTTGTTCAATTTATGGATGTACTTTCCATCCCACCTCTCACATTCAAAATATGGAAGAATCAAGGTGTCTGTGATAGAAATGGCAGCAAATTTCTTCCACTAGGTCCTTTTCTACCCTGAAAATTGAAGCGATGAAAAATTTCTCACCAGTTCACTCCATTGACTTGTTAGCCATATCCATATAATAAAAACACACACACACATACACACACACACACACACACACACACACACACACACACACGATTATGATAGAGTAGGTAGATCGATAGAAATGAGCAGGAAAAAGAGAAATTTAGCCCTGGTTAGAAAGCCCTTGCCGCAGCTCCTACTTGGGCCAAGACCCCTGGCAGCCACCCAGCAGGACTCCAGGCTTACACATACCTCTGAATCAGAGAGATAAGTTGTTAAAAGTCGGAGAAGAGGAGAACACATCCTGTCTGTCACCAATACCTTACTCACCCAACAGGTCTTCAGGTTTCCACATACCCCAAAGGGACATGTAAACACATCCCCCAAATCCAAGGGGATGTGTTTGCACATGTCCCTAAATCAAAAGGATGTGTTTACACATGCCCCTAAATCAAAGGGATATGTTTACACATGCCCCTAAATCAAAGAAATGTACTGTCAAATGCCAAAGGACAAGGCACCTCAGGGGAAGAGAGACGGATAAGAGAGGGCAGAGAGGGAGGCGATTCTATCCATAGAAAGTAAAGCCTTCAGGCAAGGTAAAAAGAGGCTGCTTCCCTCTCTGGGGTCAGCCCACGCCATGTCTCAGAGTGTACCTTCTTTTACTACTAAACTTCTGTTCATGCTGCACAAATTTCTGTCTCTTGATTGAAGTGTTTCCTTCAAGAAGACAAAAGCCAAGGTTTAAATGTCATTTTCCCAGTAACAATTAGAAGAATATAATATAAAATCAGGGGGAAAATATTTTTCTCAATTTATATCACTTTTGACAGTAAAATCTTTTGGCAGATTTACCAAAAGCGCAGTGAATTTCCTGTACCTTAAGCAATGGCATATAAGCTTCAAAACAGTCATAGTGGAATAGATCATTCAATTGTTTATACCTTGAAAATAAATGCACCTAGTGAGAAAGAGTTCCAAAATATCAGGAAACACTTTATAAGAGTTAGATATTTTTTTGTAATTTTTTTTCATAGCACATAACGACAAAAATTAACCTTATGCAATGTAAGGTGAAACTGAGAATGATGCCTCATTCACGTGTACATTGATTTATTCATTCATTTATTCACCACACTCTTCACTCCCCATTCTCCAACATTAAGCACTAGAGTTAGCAGAAGGGATTCTGACCTCACCACTTGATCATGAGAATTTAAGCTACTTAATCTATGAGGACTTCATACTGTCATAAAGATGAAATGAAGTAATGAACATATCATTAGCACAGACTCTGGTACATAGTAACTGTACAATTATATGTTGTCCTCTTTTATTATCATTCAGTGCATTTTGCCAGCCAATAGATGATGTGAATAAGGACCTTGATGTCAAGCAGATGAGAATATAATGCAGTAAAAGAAAAATGCATAAATAGTGGTAATATAATGTAGAAACAGAAGAGAATCAGAAAAATACATGAGTATATTCCAACTTAAACAACTTAGAAAAAATAGAATGTTCATGATAGTATAGGGGTTCAGAATGAATAGCCTTAAGATGTGACCCTAAGACCACTCTGGTACATAGATTGTTTCTAACTGAAAACAATCAAGGCCCAGAAGTCTCAGGAAGAATCTTTGACCTTTGCCCTTACTACCTGAAAGAATTTAGATAAAAGACCTGTTCCAGAAAGGGAGCCATAATCATCACTAAACACAACCGAAGCCTCTTCAGATGTCATGTAATTCTCTACCTGTTTTTGTTTAATGAAATATTATATCATCAGTCATTTCTTTCAACTCCATCTGAGCTGACATACTGAAAACTTCCAAAGCATGGTTGGAAAAGCCCTATATTGTATGTTAATTAATAGAAATAGACAATTGCAGTATTAGTTGACTTAAATTTTTAACATTAGTAACAGGTAACCAAAATATTTTTAGTATCTTCATGGCCAAAGTATTTATTAGCAACAGAAAATTAGAACCTAAGTCTGATAACTATTTCAGAGTTCTCAATATGTAGCTTTATAGATATGCTAAGGAAGTCTACATTTCACAACTCAGATTTCTAGATTCAAATTCCAGCTCCACAACTTAATTCCTGTCAGAACATTGGGCGTGCCTAAATATCTGCATCTACAAAATGGGTCTTCAATTAATATCAGCCTCATAGATTTGTCACAGGATTTAATAAGACAACATATGGAGAGTGCTTTGAAATGTTCCTAGCAGATGATTTAAGGTCAAGAAATTTTAGCTATTATTATCATCATTACAACTATTATTGATTCAGTCTGTTTTTGCTACAGTGAGTAATTGTCCTATTCCCCAACTAAGAAATCAGATGCCATTACAAAACCTGGACTGATAGAAATTCTTCACTCAGAAAAGAAAACTGTTAATTGATACTTAATTTTATTTATAACTTGATTTTCTCCTTGTTTTTGTAGATTGAAAATACCCAATTTTGAAAAAGGCTGCTGCTTATCATCTCTGTGCATATATCTTCGTGACTGGGCATATGTTTTATCTTGGCATCATAGCCAGTTATCCTATCGTTCCTAAAATAGACACAAGCAGACTGTTTTCATATGGCCCATCCTAAACTAATATCAGTTAACCATGAGACCTCTTTCCCATTCCATACAGATTCTACATTCTCTGACCCAGCCTTGCAACTTATCAAAACTTCTTGTCACTAATTTCCCACATTTTGCATTTTAAACCTACCTGCAGTTAAGTTTCACGTACATAAAATGTACACATACACACACACACACACACACACACACACACACACGGCTAATTCTTTGATAATTTTTGTTTTTTGACTTTTGATCATAGACAACAAATATTGATGACAGCACACATTGGTATGCAACATGATATACCTGGATGTTTTTCTTTATCAGAGCTGTGGGGGAGGAAAAATAATATTCTCTCCACCCTTCTAGGTTTTTGGCTGAGATCCACACCCCACAACCATAATAAAAGACAGGTAACAGGAGAAAAATGAATAGTAGTTTAGTACTATGTATACCTCCTGCACACATGGGAGATACCCAGGAAAACTGAACAACTCCCCAAAATGATTCAAGTCACCATCTTCAATACCATCTCTAGCTAAGACAAAAGAAAGACATTGGGGGTAAGAAAATGGGGAGTCACTTTATGGGAGATTATCAGGAAAAGCACACAAAACAAGGGTAAGGTGTGATGCAGTTTTAAATCCATGCCTTCTCCATTGATAAGAGTTTCTAGAGATTTGGTCATCCTCCTCTTCCTGGTACAAAGAGGGAGGCACATGTACAAACAGTGACCACCCTTGTAAATATGAATGTCTCTTTCAAAGGGTAACTTCTACTTGGATTTTAGAGCTTCTCCCTTGTCTATTTTATTTGTTTGATTGTTTGTTTTAATAACCAGCTCAAAATAATCCTTATGCCTAAGAGGCATATTTTGGAGTGTCGTATTCTGCAACCCTTCACAACATTCAAGGAAAAGACCTCAGTTTTATTTGAGGGTCATTCTGCAGCACAATTTCAATTTTCTAGTTTCATCAGGAGATAAGAATCATGATAATGTTATTCAGCTTGTGAGTGGCATTGCCTGTCTCATTTATAAACTCTTCTCATCTCCTTTTTCATATTTGTTACAGAATAAAAGGCAATAGAATGGTGGGTGGAATTGAATATGACATTTATTCAAATATTCTTGAAGTTATTAAAAGTAACTAGTTAGAGCAAATTTTGTTCTTCCTAATGGATTCCCTGCATTTCTGGTGGATCATTTTAATTAATGTACAAAGTTCCAGTGAATCTTATAAAAAAATCTTATAACACTTGGCAGAGTGATCATTTATAGTAGTCAAATTTTTAATCATAAAAAAAACAGTGTTTTTATTATATACTGTTACACAATCTGCTATTACATCCAACGTAATGACATAGAGCATACATTGGCAGCCTGGGATTATCTGATTCAATGCAAAATTTCACACATGACAGATTGTAAATTATTATTGTGCAGCTCTATCATATAATCAGGTATCGTTATCGCATAGTAACCATATAGAGTTATAGTTTAAACAGACTTTGGGGAAAAAAACCAAAGTAAAGCAAAAATCCTCATTGAAGCAGTTTTTTTAAACTAAAAGACACAACACTATTGTTAATATTTTCGTGATTTATTTTAGGGAACCTTGGTTCTACAGTAGTCTATATCCTAAGTATTGTTATAATCTCAAACACATAGAAAAAATATAATTAATGGCTAAATATCTTTACTGGATGGGAAACTGAGTAAGAGTACCACCCATTTCATATTCTCAGCTGTTAAATCAAGACAAGGGCTCATTTAAATCCAAAGATGTTATTCTTGATGCCCCAATGAGGGTTTTTTATTTACATGGATCAAATTTCTTACGTTGAAAATTAATACATCCAACGAGTATACTCCGGGGAAACTGAGAATAAGTTTGCTTTTTATATCAGTTTATTTCCAAACCAGATGTATAAAAGCGCTAACAAAGAAACAGCAGTTATTTGTACCAGGTTTGTCTTAGAAGAGTTTACCAGGGAACTCATTGGAAAAGACGGTATTTTCAAGCTTCTTGGATTCTCTTTTAACGATACCTACTGCCCCCTGCTGACTCATCACAGAAATAGATCGTGGCTTTCCTGAGGAAATTGAAACAAAGCCTTTGAGTAATTGAGAAGAGTAATGGGATAGAAATATCTATTAAGATTTGATGATGTATAGATATTTACCCTCCTATTATTATGTATAAAATTATTTCCATATCTAAGTTATGAACTGCACCTTCCAACCTGTCTTTTGTGTGTTCTCAAATGATTTTCTGATACCCTTCCGTTTGACCCACTAAATCAGTTTATGTTATAAATCCAAAGCTAATGAAACTTAGAGGAGACCACTGGAAGTATGGAGAGGTTAATGTTAGTTTTAGGACAATTGAACAAGATTTATTCAGTAAATCTGAAATATGTTTTCACTGCAAGTAGGTGTTTTATGGTACGTACCTCACTTTTGACAGCCTCTAGGACATAATCCCTGTTGAACACAGGTTATAGATAACATAGTAGATATATGTGCATGGCTCATATTCACATGACTAATGAGAAAACCAAAATATGTATGTATTAATAATCATAAAATAATTTATTTCATATTTTTAAAAATATTTCACAAAAATAACCAATTAGGTAATTTCTTTTTGGAGTCTTCATGTCGTTTTCTAGTAATTTGAGCAAATTGAGGGGGAAAAATGAGGCTACTTTTAATCATTTAAATGAAGATTAATGGATATTTTGTTTCCTCAACATTAATTAATCTGTAAAATGGATCTTATTTCAACTACACTTACAAGTTGCTATAAAAAGAAAATATTTTCCAAATTCAGATCAAAAGTCTAAGTTATAGGAGAATGTTCTAATAAATTACTGCTGTCACTTTCAATAACGAGAGCCCAGAAGTAATCCACACTCAAAGTGATATTCTAATAAGGCTTCTGAGTAGTCAGTCACCATTTTTAAGTTGAGAACATAACCGATCATTTTCTCTTCATCCCAAATTATCAACCATAAGAATTGTGTTTCATTAACTAAGTGAAAATAACACTTGTTATTGACAATGATATTTGAGATCATTTATAGTTATAAGTCCCAAACTATTTCACTTGGAAAGCCTATGAAAATATGTTATTAAAAGCATTAAAAGGAAATAAATTGCAGCCAAAAAGTATAATAATGTAGTAATAATTATTAACTTGTAAGTAAAATAATTATTTTATTTACTTATATCTTTCATTAGTTGTTTTAAAAGAACACATATTTATAAATTGCTAATTTTAATTAAGAAGTAATTAAATAAGTAAACACTCTAAATCATTAATATATAATATCAATTATTCTTTAAATGAGATAATTGGTATTAACTATTATATATACAGATAAATGTTTATCAATGATTATAAGGAAATGCATAACAAATAATTAGACAATTTTTTATTGTTATATATTACAATTATTATGTATAAGTAGTAATGCATTTTTGTTTAGACAGACACTTAAATCAACAAGCAGAAGATTACTATCTACCAGAGACAAATAGTTGAAACCTACCAGATGATACTCCACCCTATGATTCAATTTTTCTCATGAAATTAGGAGTTGTAGCCCTAAGTAGTCCATGCTCATTAATTAAAAATTCTGCCCAAACTTATGAATTGTTCTTGGACTACCCAGTCAGAAAAGACAGAAATGATGAGAGAAGAATCTACAAAGCTGCAGTACTTATCCTAGCAATACACTTACATGAGCTTTTATTTGTCACAATTAAGTTTGTTCTACTCAAACATTAATAAAAGATAGTGTGTGTGTGTGTGTGTGTGTGTGTGTGAATACCGAATACTTCCCCAATATTTAAAGTAATTATTTTACATATTTTCTTTCTAGATTCTATTACAAATTATTTTAATATTTTCCTGTATCAGGGAAATACATACGTATTTACTCAACTGGCTTTTTTTTTCCTTAAGAAAGGATTGCTGATAAAACTATAATATAGAAGTAAGCACATAGCTATCTTGAAATTAGTTTCAAACTTTCACTGATTTTTCAGAATACAAACAATAAAATGTAAAATACTCCTAGAACTGGAAATTTCCATATGGCTTTCAAGGAAGTTTCTGAGAATTCAGAAATGGAGACAAAAGTGTCTTGTTGAAGCACATTGTAGGGTAATTTATTATTTTCAGCAACACTACAGTTAATGCTATTTACTTAGTGGAATAATGAAAGAAATGCTTTCTAAGTACTGATTTAAAAATTAGAAATGCTAGGTTCTAATAGTGCCTTGGTTTCTAACAATTCATATAACCTCGATAAATCATTACACCAAGTAATCTTTAATTTCCTTTGTAAATGATGGAAATGGCTAAATGCTTTTGAAAGTCACTTCTAGTTATTTATTCTTTTGATGAACGTCAATGAGCTTTCCTAAATGGTCCCTCTTCCAAACCCTATTCCCATAATTTGGCATAATCTGAATAAATCCATTTACTCCTCGGAACAACTCTATGACAATGGCAGTTATCACCATTTCACCAATAATAAAACTAAAGTTGGGAAAGAATAATAGACCTGTTGATATTCATACAGGTGGCCAGTGGTGGAAGTAAGTATCTACTTCTTAACAGTGGGAAACTACACTGTTAGTGGGAAAGTCGCTTTCTCAAAGAGGCTTTTATGATAAATGACATTTTTCTAAGGGCAAAAAATAATTATTTAATGAATTATTACTGTTCCCATTTAAAGGTGGTTTAGTGGTTATTTTCAATGAAATATACACAGATGACAGGTCAACTTGCATTACTATATACACGAAGAAAGAATTATAATGTAAACTTGAATACACAAACTACAGAAATTCAGGAAATTGGCCATGGACATATACATTTAAATAATAAAATATACCTGTCAATTTGCACAACAATAATTCAATAAAATTTTAATAAAATAATTCAATGAACTCAAGAAAAAAAGGTTATTGGGTTATTCAACTTACTATGTTGGTTGAATCGATCAAAATGAACCAGTAATTGAAAGAGATTCATTTTGGTTTTTAAGGACAAAAGTCAGGATAGAATGTGTCTCCTGGATATATGGACTTTGCTGTCACATCTCATAGAATTTCTCATTATTTAAATTATTTCTGTCATTTAATACATTTTCTCTTGAGAGTAAAACCTCATTACACTAAATTGCAACCAACGTGAAATTTTATTTTTTAAAATAGGCTTTTCTCTTTATCCCTAATTTTCTCTAAATTTTCACTTCATATGTAATTCTCTTTTTCGTCACTGAGGATCTCCAAAATAAAAAGTCCCGTTAATTATATGCCTCATTATCAATATTACCATAGCACTGTTTTGGTCGTTTACTCCAATGACTTTTGATATCTTCAATTCAGTCTTTTTCATAAGAATCTTGAATGTGTAACAGCCAGATGATTTGGGCCATTTCCAAAGTGAAGGGATTCAGATAGATATTCCAAGATGTTCCACTTTGGGCATGTAGATTATTTTAAGTTAAAAGAAATGGAGACTCTTCAGGCTGTTTTACCTCGCCCTTAAATAATTTAAATTGGGGGCCTTGCCCATAATAAGAGTTATTACCAGAAATACATTTTTATGACCTAGATGTATGGCATGGCAAACATCTAATTACTGAACATCTGCTTTTCTTAATATCCTGTGAATTACTCTCCTTCCTTTGAAGCCCCAGGCTCCTATCCTATTACCTACCAGGGGTGCCAAAAAAAAGTATACATTTTAAGAGCTGTTATCTATTATTTTTTGAAGTTGAACTGAATTACGGCAGCAATGCGTAGTATGACGTTCACTCAAAAGATGGCGTTAATCAAATGAGTGCTACCATCATTCCTTGTATTACAATTTTAATAGGTTTTTTTTCTTTCTTAAAATGTGTATACATTTTTATTTTTTTGGTACCCTCTGCTCTGTGTACCTAGCTTTACCTTTCTGTCTCTTTGACTCTCATGTATGTGGGGTTTCTGACTCCTGTGTATGTGGGATTCCCGTGCACATGAAATTAAATTTGATTTTTTCCTGTTAATCAGTCTTAGGTCATTTTAGTTACTCAACCAGGCAAAATGAACCAAAGGAGGTAAAGGGGAAATTTCCCCCTCTTCCACAAAAGCACAGACTGATTTTATTCTGATAGACAATGAAACTCAGAGGCCTCCAAGAAGAATAGTAGTGAACTGGGACGGTTGACTTTTTTTTCCCCTCTTCCTTTCTCTTTAGTGCTAGAAGAATTTAAATAAAGTCCCTATAGTCTTTTTTGTTTTCTTTGTTTGATTGGTGTTTTTGTTTATTTGGTTTTTTGGTTGTTGTTGTTTGTTTGTTTTGCTCTTGGTTTTTTTGCATAACTAAATGGAGATGAAATGCCCAGACAGTTTTGAAGGTTTACCTCAAAATTACTCAGCTCTGTACTGTTATTCTAGTTTTCCATACAACTTATTTCATTCTTTAAGTGTATTATTGTCTGTTTCAATAATAATTTAAATTGGGGGCCTTGCCCATAATAAGAGTTATTACCAGAAATACATTTTTATGACCTAGCTGTATGGCATGGCAAACATCTAATTACTGAACATCTGCTCTTCTTATCATCCTGTGAATTACTCTCCTTCCTTTGAAGCTCCAGGCCCCTATCCTTTTAATAATTTTACAATAGATAAGCAAAATAATTGAACACCCCACATCACTTAAATAATTAATTTGCATGATCTCACCAGCAGAAATTAAAATATTAAATTTGGATAGAATTTTTTTATTATTATTATTACTCATGTCAACATGTTGCTGGTCTGATTACAAACACAGAAAAATAAATTATGGTTATAAAACTATATAATTGATGTTACCAAATGTTATGTTGATACCTCTTTTTAAAAAGATTGGAAATGTAAATCATCATCACCATTATTGTTTGAATTATCTAGTTTTCCTGGGTACTCTTTGCAAAAACCTATATGGTATAAATTAGATTTCCAAGCTGTTCAAAATTCAATTTGATAGCATTGATTGCAATTAAAAAATCTTTGTGATATTTTAAAAAATACCAGAAGAACATTCTTATGTATTGTGCTCTTCACTTAGAGAAAAATATAACCTGAATCCTCCTAACAATTATTTACTCACTGGCATTTTTTACACATGTGTAAGATAGGGAAAAAAGGAAGTCCTGAAATATTATATTTCTAAAGTTAATTTTGAATCCTAAGGAAAAAAAGCATTAAAATTTGTTCAAGTAGCTTTAATGTGTTTAGTGTTATAATTCATATTCAAATTGTGCACTATATACAGTGACCCAGAGGCTTTAATATGCCCTTCAGGGTCACTAGACTTTAGATAGGTTTCTTTCTGACTATAAGTTCCTGACCTCTCTTTACTTACAGCATTTGCTTTAGAAAACTTTTAATTATAAATTCTTCCTCTATCCAATTGGGATGTAAATATTCTACAATGTATGACTATCTTTCTCTAGGACCTGAAATGTAATCATTAAAAAAGATAAGGCCTTGATCTCTCAGTCTCTGGGGGAGAATATGAGCCCTACTTTGATAAGCAAGAATTAGCAAATACTGATAGCCTAATCACATTGACTAACCTTCTCCAAAGTTCTCTAGTACTTCTCCATTAATCTACCCCAGAGTTTGAAAATCCTACTTTGCTTCATTGAAGGCTTGATCTTTATTGCAATAGTCTTTAATAAATTCTCCCTCACCATTTTTAAGTGTCCAGTGCAATTTGTTTTTGACAGTTCAATGATTAATTGATTAACCTGAAAGTTTTACTCCATGGTCATATAATATTAAAAATATACAACATATCCTGAAATATATACTCCCATATATTTATATTCTACATCTCAAAAAGTAACATTTTGATTAAAAATCTCAAGAGCCGAAGCTCATGTAATTCTGATTAAACCAGAGCCCTACGATGTGTACATAGCTCTCTTCACAGTTTTCCTGTTGTTTCTTGTCTACTTGGTAAACTACATACGCCCTACTTGGAAAATATTTCTTGTATTAGAAATCATATACAAAATGCTCTCTGTACTCCTACAATCTTGCTTTTTTAAAAAGATTCTGTTTATTTCAGATTTGCTGTTATAACAGAACACGTTTCTGATGTGTTTTACACTTTACATTTTGACTTCACAACAGGGAACAGCTTATTAGTGGGTGGTAGAACTGTGATCCAGACGTGACTGAGCCAGTATTTACATAGCTGTTAACTTTAGCTCTTTTTCAGGCTGGAATATATGGGATGAAATGACTTAGAAGTCACATACAATATTTGAAAAGAGAAAATAGTATATGCTGCCAGCTTACCTGGGCCTATTTTCATTCTTGCTGTTGACTTATTGGTAGATGACTTGTTTCTGTTTTTCCTTTTCCATCTTTCTTTCTAAGAAATGTGAATAACAATATCTGCCGCCTTCACCAAATACCGCAATATTTTCAAGTAATGGTTTGGAATCAACTACACAGATAAATCAATACCCATAATATCTTTGTAGGTCAAATTCATTTAACACCAAACTATCAAAAAGATTGATACAGATATAAAGATAAGATACTTTGTTTAAATAGTGCAACTGCCCAATATTTTAAATATACAATTCATCATGTTACCCTACTAGAGTGAGGATGCCAAACAAACAAAAAAAAAATGAAAGAAAGAAATTAATCATAAATGTTCTAACGATGCTTATAGGATAGAGGGGAAATGAAACGCTGCTAAAAAATAATAGATGCAGGTACAGAATAGGAGAGCATTTAAAAGGGCCAACTAATAACGGGCTGAAGAAAGTAAAGGAACAAAGATGACATCTTCAAGGAAGTGCATTGTGAAAAGATGAATAATTTTTTTCACATGAACAATGGGGAGAAGGGCTTCTGTATCAACAAGCAGTGTGTGTAAAAAGTTAGCGAAGAAAGTAGGTCATAGCATAATTTAGTAGTTCTCAAAGACAGTATCTCTCACAATAGATCAGCAGCATCAGGATTACCTGGTAACCTGTGGCAAATTCAAATTGTCAGGTGCCAACTCAGACCTAGAGAATCAGAAACGCTTGCGACGATGCCCCTCCACTCTGTGTTTTAACAAGCCCTCCAGATGATTATTGTACAGGCAAGAGTTTAAGAAACTCTAATATTGACTTTTCCTAGTTTGTTTGGACCAACATCACTTGGGTGACGAAGCAGGAAATGCCTCATGTTCCCCAGATTCTGTTAGCCACTGATGCAACTTCTGTGGCCCTGGTACATTTCATCTTTTTCAGTAGTTTTGCCAAAGTGGGCTCAGCAGACTGAATTAGCTCAATGGGAGATCTGAATAACATCCCTCACTAGCTCTAGAGGCTCCTCTTTCTAGCAAAGAAAGCCCTTCTTTGATTAGAGAGCTTAAATTTTTACCCAAATACCCGCATAAACAGAAAATGCTTTATGTAGGGGCAAGAACTCTTCAGGAGCACTTTCCAAGATGCTTGCAGTCCCTGTAGGTTAAGGTCTAAGCCTGGAATGATGGGAATCCCCCTGCTTCTTTCCTTATCAGTTTCCCCAGCAGCTCTTATATTCTACGTGCACTGGGTGGTATTACTCAGATGTGTCTGTGCCCTGTTTACCGAATACTGAACCTTTAGGAATTTTGAAAGTAAAGAATGATTCAGGAGAACAGCATTTAGCCACAGCAGAAGACTGAATTAACTAATAAAAAACTTAATTTCCCTTGGTGGTTCTTTGATAATACCCGTTGTAGATCACTATTTTAAGAACAAATGCGTTGGGGAAAAATGGTGAAAAAAAAGGCAAGACTTTATTTATAAAGCTAAGAATTCAATGAATAGAGAAAAATCCACAATATGTAGAATAAGTTAGAACATAATCTAAGTTTTACATATCTGAGAGGAAATGGCAAATATAATTCATGATATCCCTTTTTTACATAAGCTTGCAAATTAATGATACCAGAAACATAAATGTTATATCAAATTATGACACTTCATATAGCATACTTTATGAATCATAAAGGCCTAGTAAAGTCAATAAAAAAGAATCTTTGTAATGACAATAAAAAGCCAGAAGTAAAACTTTTATTTCAGATGTTTTCAGATTCAGAAATAATTTTGATCTAAAATTTCAGTCAAACATTCAGTAGAAAGACAATGGATTTTTAAGGTCAAGGATACTGGTTTTGAATGCCAGTTCTATCATTTAGCAGTGCGTTGATTTTTTGTTTTTTTTTTTTTTTTGATGTCCCATTATCAAATTTTAGCTGTAAAACTGGAGATAATACATATCTCACAAAATTTTAAAGGTAAAATTTGATAAGGTTTGCAAAGTGTGTGTGTAACCTGTATTATTCCTGTATGTAGACGTATTAAATACGTATTAGTTATCTTCCCTATGTTTTACAACCCTATCTCCACGATCCAAAATATTTCCAGTATTGTTCATGGTTTAGTTTCCTATTGCTGCTGTAACAAATTACCACAAACTGAGTGGCTTAGGACAACTGAAATTCATTACCTTATAGTTCTGGAGGCCAGAAGTACTAAAATCAAGGTGTTGGCAAGGCTGCATTCTTTCAGGAAGCTTTAGGAAAGTATCAGTTTCCTTGCCTTTCCTTTCCTACCTTCTAGAGGCTGCTTGCATCTTCAGAACTCTCTCTCTCTCTCTCTCTCTCTCTCTCTCTCTCTCTCTCTCTCTCTCTCTCTCTTTCTCTGTCTCTCTCTTTCTCTGTCTCTCTCTCTCTCTGTCTCTCTGTCTCTCTCTCTCTCCTCTTCTTCTTTTGTCACATCTTTTTTTTCTGATGGACTGTTACACCATCCTCTTTCCACTATAATTACCCATGTTACTCTTTTGGGCCCACCCAGGTAATTCAGGATATTCTCTCCATCTCAAGATATTTAATCACATCTGCAAAGGCTCTTTTTCCATGTAAGGTAACATGTTCACAATTTTCAGGGATTAGAACATGGAGTATCTTTTTGGGAACAAAATACTGCCTACCATAGGCCAACTTAAAAAAAACAAAAACACTTTTGGAAAGTGTTATAATAACTAATTTAAAATAAAATAAATTAAATGAGATTAATTCCCTTCATTCCTGGCAGCTTCCTCTCAGTTTGAATACTTAGAGAGCAAGGAGTGCAATTATATTTGTTTTGTGGTGCAATTTTCATACTGAGAAATTAACAATCAATTTGTTTAAATTACAAAAACAAATAAGCAAACAAACTTATCACAAAATATAACACAGTTCTCAGATAGCTAAAATATGAAAAACACATTTAAAAAAAGAATACAAAAAAGGCATCTCAATAGAAAAAAATGCAAATATTTGCAAAGATTTTCTTATTAGTACAATAAAAGCCAATTTTAAATGTTTTGAGATTGACTTGCAATAAAGTCTTAAAACACCCTGAGTTCAACTTCACCAAGGACTTTGCTCTTCATAAGGCATGTCAACAAAGACAAAATGTGTGTGGTAAAAGAATAACAGCAGTACGCTTTTTACTGCTGTAGTGTGGTAAGGAATACTGCGCAGAAATATAGATCTGGAGAAGGAAAATCATATTTGTATATAATCTTAGTTTTGCATTTGATGAGTTCAGGTTAAAGCATGCACTGTTAGTTGTTATTCCTGCATACGCCTCTCAGGTTAGATCTAAGGATAAAGTTACCTTAACTGTAGCTAACTTTATTATTCTTAAGGCTTAAATTGAAGAAAAAAAACTCCTCACTCTTTTTCTGCTTTAACTTTTTCTAATCTCAACACCCAATATGCTATTTTAAATTATTCCTATTGGATTGCCTATATGTATAATGAAGCCTCAATCCATCTGGTTGCCAAACATTATACAGAAGTAAATTCATATATAATCAAACATAGCAGAAGAGGAACATGCAATTGAGAAAGTATGTTGGTTTATAAAAAATAAACCATCGTATTCTGCTTATAAGAAATCAGAGAGATTTACAGAGAATGCTTACACAGCCTTGAAGAATGCAGAGAGGGATAACAGGAAAGGAAGAGGAAGACAATTCAGGAAAGAATAGTGCGTTCAGTGTTATGGAGATGAAAGAGAATGTGGTATCAGGACAAAAAGCAGTTTGGTAAATCTAGAGCAGAGGGTCAAGAAAGCAATAAATGGGGAGTGAAAAGTGTGCAATAAGGTTAAGAACAGAACTTTGAAGACCACAGTACAAAAAGAGAAATCATTAGTCCAAGAGTAATTTTGTTTTCAGCAAAAACCGTATTTCAAGGGAGACTATTCTGTTTTGTTTCTTTTTTTGAAGTTTGTTTTAAAACTCTATCATACTGTTGAATAAGCAACATTATAGAGTTAGATAAACCAAACATGCAAAGCTCTTAAAATCTCTTTAAATGCAAATGTATACGTATTCAGGATACACAAATATTGAATACAACCATAAAACACATCCACCAAAATGTATACAGCATTTTCTACTATTAAAAACTAAACAACATCCCTGCTCGTCAGAATTCAGAACTAACCCTATGTTTTTTTGTTTTGTTTTGTTTTGTTTTTGCAAAGGAGCATTATGTGTGTTCTCATCATTTTTTAATATAGAATATAATACAGTACCTCATTTTTTAATATAGAATAACAAAGCAGAGATGGTAATTTTTCCCTCCATAATTTCCCCCTTTCATCTGATATTGGTATATCATATAAATTGCTCTCAATGGATATGAATTAGGAATAGTTTGCTCTTTTACTCTTGATTATGTTTTCCAGAAACTTATTTTCATCAATTTTTGGCTTAAGAAATAAAATCTTAGATGTATTAATGTCACTCTTTTCTATTTCAGTTCATTTATAACTGTGCTTTTATTATTGCGTTCTTCTTTTAATTAAAAAAAGTTTATAGCTCTTTCTAAGTCCTGTATTAAAGATCTAATTTAGCGTTCTAGGCCAACACTAAAAATGAAAACTTTAGAAAGAATGACTTAGCCATTGCCCATAAGTTTCAAGCTACATTATTCAGTTTTTTCTTAATATCTCATTATTTATGATTTTACTATAATATTAAAAATATTCTGCTGTAATATAATTTTAATATAAATTTTTAATATAAATTTAATATAATATTAAAAGTAGTCTGCTGTACTGAATAGAAAGTTTATATTGAAAAATGCTTTCAATTTTTAACTTGCATAGTTTCTAATTTTAAAAAAAATGTATTGAGAGTATCTTTCTGGCCATATATAAACAAATTACAGAAATAGTCCATTGAATATATAAAGAGAGATGTAAAATGTAAGAAGTGAATAGAGTCAGGATTTCCATACCAGCTAGCCACATTTTGTTGATTGGATTAATTAGATCCTCTGTTTTAAAATTCACATATTCTCCTATGGGGTAAAATAAAGATAATGTGTTAAAATGTACCAAAAGTTTTAAAAATCAGTTGCGTTGTCTTTAAATGGCTAACAGTTGTTGTTGTTATTTTTTCATTTTATGCCTGTTAATTTGGTGACTAAAAGTTCAAATTTGTTTTGTATTCACCATTGACTGTGCTTCTCTTCCATTATTTTTGCCTGATATTAACATTGTTATGTTTTGTTTAAATGGGTGCAGGTTTCATATATACATGGTCTTTAAGTTTTTCAGTGTTATTTCATTTTAGTCTAATTTTTAGAAGCAGATATTTTTCCCAGTTTTGTACTTTAATACAATCTCAAATGTTTGCTTCCTATAAACACAAATTAAACCTTAGCATTTTGTCATATCTAGTATATTTTGTCTATCTTTTGTGAATTTTTTCATTGTAAAAATAATTCTGAAATGATTTGAAATATATATATATATATATATATATATATATATATATATATATATCTTATTTTTAATCCAAGCATACTTTAACTAAAAATTTGTTTTACAAGTTTTTTTTAGAGTTCTAGTTACCTAATTATAAATAACAAAACAATAACTTTTGACTTTTCGAAAGTTATTTGCTTAATTTACTTTGTTTTATAGTTAGCTTTTTCATTTAAAAAATTATTTCCCAATTTATAAGAGTAATTAACCTCTTTTTAAAGTTCTTGTTCCTTTATTTTTGTTATAAACATATAACAATTATTTAGCATCATAATCATCCTAATAGTAAGGTAAATACATTTATTTTCCTGTTTTTACCTACTTTGTTGTCTTAATTACTCATTGACTATCCTTTTTTAGCATTACTTTTACAATTTTAAAATTTCCACATCAGTTTTTCCATGATTTTGGTGCATTTTTGCTCAGTTTCAAAAATGTCTGGGTAATAAATTTTCTCAAAATTTTAAAATAAGCATTGCTTATCTTAAAAAATGAAATAAAACTGGCTATGACATTCTTAAATGACAAACCTTGATATTATTCTAGGATTTTTCTGCCTTTATTTTCTGTTTTCATTGTTTTTGCTGTTGTTTTGGTGGTGGTTTCTATATTTTTTCTTTATTATTCCCTGCCAGGTATAATTTTTTTAAATCTAGACATTGGTCGTTGATATTTCTGAAGTATGATTTGAAGGTAAAGGTATTTGTCCAGCTAGGGTAGTTTCTCTTATAGATTTGATGTTTGCTTCTGTGCTTTATTCTAGTTTCAGAAATAAATAAATTCCATATATTGGATGTCTAATCTTTTTTCTATATATATTTTTGGTCATCTCATCATTTTCCACACTTTATACAATTTTGCTGTATTCTCAAATTTGTCTTTTTCATCACCAGATTCTGTAATACAATTCTACCTTCCTAGATTTTATTTTTTAAGAGAAATATTTTTTAAAAACATACATACAGAAAAATGGATTCATCAAGTATATAATTCAAATAATTTTCACAGTGAGCACAAGACTCTCACTACAGGTTTTAATTTTTGTTATTTACTTTTAAATTATTTGCTGTATATTTTTATAATAGTTAGCAGCTGTTATACATTTTCTGTAGTTTTCCCTATGTCCTCTCCCACCTCCACTGATGAATATATGGAAATTATACCTCTTGATGTAAATTGTTAATGGGTCATGTTTTATCCTGCAAGGTATAGTTTTCTGAGTAGATGGTCAAAAAAATAAGTTGATGGGCTGTGCTACACAGTTTCATGTAAATACCCTGTATTTTCATAATTTATAGTAATCACCACACTTGTATTTATTCTTCAATGTATTGCCCAACCAGACATTAAGCTCCTTGAAGATAAGTAGGAAGAATTCATTATTTATTGCTGTATTCCCTGTGTCTTTCATAGTACCTTGAACATAGTAGGCACTCAATGAATATTTGGTGAATACAACTATGATTGAGTAAGTGAAAAAAATGAATACATTAAAAAGTTAAGAAGAGAGAATTTCCTTGCTAAAAGTAGGTGACAGTTAACCATTTTTCTGGTTTCATCAATCTCAGAATTACCAGTCTCAAGGCATAATAGAGTGTGAATAAACTTACAACCCACCTACTTTCTGTCCAAACATACTGATCCATTTCAAATTATACAAGTTGTATATCTATCCAAGCTTCATTGTTATGGCAGAAAGAAAAATAGTTTTCCAAACTCTTGCATATTTTAACCATTATCATTATAGTCTGGTTCCTTTGTTTACCTAACTCAACTGTCTGCTAAAAAGAATTTAGGAATTTATAGCCTGCAACCACATTAAAAAAGAAGAACCACTCGCAACTTGAAAAGAATATTTTTTCAAAGTTGTTTTGTTTGCATGAAGTAGCTATTTAATTAGAAGACTTTTCCTCTAATTTCTTAGAACAAGTTTCTCTTTTCTCTACTAAGATTTTTTTCATGAGCCCTTAAACCATGAAAAATATATTTCAGTCAGATGTAGAACAATAAAGAAGATGAATTTATTTCATTCTTTCCAATGATGTCTGAAGTTAAAAGATACAAAGAGATATGTTTGAAACACCTGGCTCGGTGTTCTGGGTACAGCAATCAATCAGCAGTTCTAAAATGATGTGACAATTTATGACTCGTAGTTGGTACTATTCAGGTAAGTTTCTCTCCACACTGATTAGAGAAAAATTTCTGCACCCTGCTGACACACAAGCTAACTTCCTATTTAGTTTTTGTTTTTTCTAACTTAATGTATATATTCATACATTTTATACTTAAGTTTCCATAGTTGAACATAGGTATAACTTTTGCTTTTACACTAGAACTAAACCTAATGGATTTAAATTAGACATATTTTTCTTTGACAACATGAGTTTATTTACTGTCATGAAAAGGTAATATAAAAACATTAAAGTCTGTCCATAATGTAAATATTATGAATGGATTTTATTTAAAATGTTTTAAAATTCCACAACTGTCTCATATACACTTCATTTTGTACCCCCAATTTGGTGCTTTTAAGTAGTAACTTGGTCTCAGTGACACTGGGGTGCCCTTACTCAGAATCAAAAGACTGGAACACTGAAAAATCACCCTCTCCCAAAATCCACTATTTCCAAAATAAATCAAATCGCATTCATATGCATTTTAGTTTATTATTTCAAAAGGAGATTGTGTTTTATTTACTGTTATACTTCAAGTGTTTTCTTTCCAGCGCCATGAATATTGCTGCAAATCCCCTTTGCTATTTGCTTAATTTGCTGTGCTTTATAGTTTAATAAAAGGGCCATTGTAATGTGGTATAAGGTTTTTATTCTTCAACAAAATTTAAATCACTAGTTATTCTCGAATACTATAATTGCCAATGATAATGTCTTCTATGTAAACCTGGCAATTTTCGCTTAATTGCTTCCATGTTTATAAAAGGCACAACTGATGATTAATGCCTGTTCTACTGTGGAATAGGCTTTGGAAATTACTTAAATAACTTTCAGTTAATACCGTGGGCCATAATCACTAATGGCTCATATAACTTGCAAATGATTCAAATAATTTTTTTCCTACAAATATTTAGCAAAAAAATAGCCAAATTGTTCCTCAGCTCAAAATTGTCATTTATTTATTGAGGGCATTGCATAACTTAGCTAATTATGATCATTAGTTTTAGATTAATGCATTACTAAGCTTCCCTTTGACTCTTAAAATAAATATTCCTCAAATGAACTTGCCGTAGAAAACTTTCAATGATTATATTTTAAAACATTAAAATACAAAATATGCCTTATCATCTGCAAATATCATTTCTATTTTCTCTTTGATTAATCTTGTTTAGTGAAAAATGGAATGGAGGGTGGAACACAGGCACTAGTGGTCAATGATATCAAATTTAACTCAAAAACTGTGATATAATTTTAGAGGCACTTGTTATGAGTATGGTGTAACATTTAGGACTTAAAATTTGAAGGAATAATTCCAATTAAACGAGTGACTTTGTGCCATAAATTAGGATCATCTGATTGATGTATAACTTTTTACCTTGATAGTTCACATCTAGATGTCTCAGCTGTGAGGTGTCAAAGTATTAACGGTGAAAGCTGAAATGTAACAAAAAAAAGAAAAGGAAAGCAGGGAGATTGATGACTGCAAAATTGGTATAAATGTGTAGATCACACTTGCTTCTTTTTTTTTTTGTATTCTCCACAGAAATACCTTTGTCAATTTAAAATGTAATGTTACGTACCATTTTATGTAGAAGAATTTTAAGTTTGAATTTTAAATTCTTTCCAGACATTGGGACTTTGGTCGTTTCACTAATTTTTTTCAAGCTTTAATTTTTTTTTTTTTTTTTTGTAAAATGGAGATATTAATATTTAAATAGCCTGTATGCTTACTAAATGAACCCATCTGACACTTGATAATTATGAATATAATCATATTTTTTATTAGTTCTCAGTAATGTCCATAAAAATCCTTTATCTTTTTTGTTTTGTTTGTTTCTTATCCCTACTAAAGCAAAGTTAGGGTGCAAAATATCACCTTCATTGCTGAGAAAGCTTTGGTTGGAGAGCATAGCTTAGGAATACAGGAACAATGCATTTCTTAACAGTGAACCACAGAATTTGCCAGAATTAGTCATTGAAAATACTATGGGAATAAGGCATTCCTGTTCGCACCCTTCTCATTCCACACTGAGCTGACGGGGAGCCTGCAGGAGCACTTGCTTCCAGAGCTTTTTTCTCTTAAGTAAAAGATGAGAAAAGAACGTGGTGCATCAGTTTCTTTTTCCAAACTTATTATAGAAGTCATTCTACTTACCTCCCACCCCCCCCCCAAAAAAAGAAATGAATAAAGAGACAGAGAGAAACAGAGAGAAGATATTAGTATGATACTCATGGGACCTCTTTCACATTGAAGTACATGTCAGGATTGGGGAAGAAATACCGAGGTGAAAATATACTCTATTACACTCGAATTCAATACTGAACTTTGCAAATAGCATCACCCAGGCCTCAGCCTGGGTTTTCCAGAATGCAGAGGGTGAAGTAAAGACCTATGTTGTTATTATGAGTACAGAGCCAGAGTGGAGGAGTGAGAGGAAAGGTGAAAGGAAGAGTTAGAAAGATGGTGCTATTGAGAAGGTTGCTACCAAGTACTAGTAATGATTTGGTTGTATGGGACTGTACGTTCAAAAACCAAGAAGCTACATTTTAAGACAATCTATTCAGTGATGTGAAAAACAAAGGATTTAGTCACTGGCACCTGGGTCCCTTTGGGCAAAGGCTTATCCCATGGAATGTTAAACCCATTGCTGTTCTGGGTGTGTGTACATGGGTTCCAATCTGTCCTGTAGTGACCCAAACCCCATTTGCTTTTTTTTTTTTTCAGTTCTGTAAAATCTTTTTTTTTTTTAAATTAAAGTTTATTGGGGTGACAATTGTTAGTAAAGTTACATAGATTTCAGGTGTACAATTCTGTAATACATCAACTATATATCACACTGTGTGTTCACCACCAAGAGTTCTCTGTCCATCACCATATATTTGATCCCTTCTACCCTCATCTACGACCCCCCACCCCCTTACCCTCTGGCAACCACTAAACTATTGTCTGTGTCTCTGAGTTTTTGTTTCTTCACTTGTTTGTCTTGTTTTTTTGTTATTTTCAGTTTTACATACCACATATCAGTGAAATCCTATGATTCTCGACTTTTTCTGTCTGAGTTATTTCACTCAGCATAATAATCTCAAAATCTGAAAACATGTATCCATAAAGACATGTGTGCTCCAGTGTTCATTGCAGCTTTATTTACGGTGACCAAGACATGGAAACAACCAATGTGTCCTTTGATAGGTGAATGGATAAAGAAGTTGTGGTATATATACACAAGGCAATACTATTCTGCCATAAGAAAAGATGAAATAGTACCATTTGCAACAACATAACTCATTGCCTCTCACTCAGGAGAGGCCCGGGGTGGGGGGGCAAGAGCATATGGTATGAGCAAGACATGAGTGCTATCAGGTTGCACCTGCATGAAGCTGGGAAGGCCATACACAAATTGGGTAACTCAATGGTTACCCAATGGTAGCTGGAAAAAAACAGCTGATAGAAGAGAGCAGAGATGACCTAAACTTGTCCCTGAGAGGATATCTACTATAGTCCAGATCACGCTTGATGTTTAATTGTTTCTTTATTCATTCAGAAATTGCATTGAATCACAATAATTGGAAGGAGTTTTTAGCTTTATAGAGAATAAATTAATAAATCATTTACATATCCATTGAAAACTATGCTTTGAAATGTCCTGTGTACCTTAGGTGCCAAAGTGGAAAGATGTTATTCCCTTTAAGAAACTAGAATGCACTTGGAAAGACTACGCATGCTGTTTTCTAAACTAATGTATTTTTTTAATTTGGTAGTGCTATTTTTTTCATAATAGGCGTTTTAAATCTTTTATTTTTTTCTTTAGTCACCATTAAGACAGCCAAATTTTTCTTGACTTCTTGTGTCTAGTTCTTAACTTTTTATTGACTTTTCCTTTTCTAACTCCAGAGATAAATGGCATTTTTTCCCCTCCTGATTCAAAAGTCAAACCTAACAGCTCAGAATAATTAAACTACAGGAAAACATGTAATTAAGCCAAAGGTAGCAGGCAGCCAGGTACATGGAGTAGGTTAAATTCCACCACAGAGTTCTGTTGAAACCAGAGGTCAGAGCCCCATTCAAAAACATTTCCATGTACAGCACTTAGGAAATTCTTACATCTATTTCATTTTAACTGGTTCCTTAATTTTTCCTGACTCTCACAACACACTTGAATTGAGTGAAAATGTTTTTTAGTAGATATGTTGTTTCAAGTGTTCAAGTCTTCCCTAAGGATTCTCATCACAATTTCACAATATGCTTTAGAAAGCAAGTTTCTAGGAGCAGAAACATTTTAACTTTTTCCCAGCAATCATCAACAGCTTCACAAAACTGATACCACAGCTTGACAAGATAACTCTTTGCTTAAATTGATGGTGACCTGATAGCAGTAAATATGAGGGAAGGAGCCATAAATACAGACAGCTGCATTGACAGCGCTTGCATTTATTATGTGATATTGGACAGGCACGCTTCCAGAACTCGTGCCACTTTGCTTTTGTTTCTTTTTCTAGGAAACAAATAGAACTAGATTTTGTCTCTTCCACTCAGTTCTTCCCTCTCTCCTTGATCATTTTAAATTTCCTTTGATTGGAAAAAATATGTAAACACCTTCCAGTGTAAACACTTTCCACCTTCCAGTAAACAGCACCAAAAGATGGAAGGTGTGAAGGGGAGAGAGGTGAGGGAAAAGAGGGAAAGGTAAGGTAAATCTGAGAGCATAATGCTATAGTGTTGTCTCTTGGGCATTCTGGCTGTGTCTACGTATCGTAGGTTTTATAATCTGTTTTGTGTTTCCCTGTACACTTGATGGGTTAAAGTCAAGTAAAAGTATGCCGGTTATAATTCACGTGTGCATTGGTTCTGAAGAAATGTTATTCTATCTGGATTTCATCTCACTCATCCTCTTTGACAGTTTGTGTATAAAGTATTTTTCCCAGTATGTTTGATGAATGGAGTAACAATATGATCTTACAGGGTGTTGCTAACATCGACTCCATATATGAAAGGTTTAGCATGGACCAGTTCCTAGCTATTCGTTCTTAAAAAGTAACTTCTCTACTAGATTTTAAAATAGCCTACTTATTTGAATAAAAAAAATGTATATTATTTGATCCCTTGGATGCTTTCTGCAATGTTAGATGACTGGTAAACATATCTGTCAGTCTAGAGCACAGATTGAATCTTTTCCCCAGCAATGTTACTATAAATCTCCTCTGAAACCAGGAAGTGAAAGTAAAGATTGAAAAAAGGTTTAAAAACAATTTTTTCTAAGGGTCTTTCCTGCGATTGTGCCCACATGACCCTCACAAAACAAAACCATGCGGAAGAAGAATGTAAAATGCTTTCATACTAATATAACATTCAACTTATGTTAATAATAGCAATCTTTCTATAAATTAAAAGAAAGTCATATTTTATTAAGATGGTTTCATAGATTAACATGGTTTTATATATAACCCAATGTGAAACTTTTACTAGTAAATTATTTTGATGGGTAGATGCTTTTTACTACATTTAAGGCAAAACTGGGATTAGACTTCTAACGTAAAAAGGATGTAAGTGTTCAGAATGTATTGTAAACTTGCCTACTGTGGATCTTAGAGTAACTGGTAGGTGAAATAATAAATGTAGCTAACTATGAACTACTACTAGTAGCTCTACGAGAAGATAGTCCATTCAACCAGGCATTACAAAAGGTATCCTTTGAATTAGTTCACTTCTAGGATTATGGAATACAAGAACACAAAATCCAAATATTGAAAATGTCATAAACCAAAATTTGATGCTGAAACAATGTGCTGTTAGAAGATTCAATTAAGCATGCCATGGACATATTGCAGGCTATCTATTGTTTTTCTTTCCAATTCAGATCTTTTTTTACGGTATAGATGAAAAATTATGCAGTAATAAATAAGTAAAATTTTAACAAAGTAAGAATAAAAATGTATGCATTTTTCTGATTTCAAAAATAGGTTACACATTTTTAAGAGCTTAAAACAAACTATAAGTCTGTAGTGCAAGGAAAATAATTTGTAAACACCTGGTTGAATAATTTTATTAATAAAACAATAATAAATGCCCAGTGTCTAAGCTTTAGATTAAGTAAACAAGTGATCTAAGGGCTTTCAGCAAGCACCCTAAACCAAATAATTTTGAGCTGTATATAGATAAGACATCTTTTTAAATTCTATTTGGAAAGTACAATTTATGATGAAGCTACTATGTGCCTTTTCGCATATGATTGAATAGGAATTTCTAAGTCCTTTTCTCTAAATTCGCAGTAATGTGGCCTTAATTGTTCTATATTATTTTTATGTTTATATTAATATCAATGTAAGGATAAAACATGTTCATGTAAAAATTTAGATGTGTATTTAATAAATACGTTAATAGTACTTAAAATAGTGAATATAATAAAAAGTAATTATAATAGATTTAGATATTCTATAAATGGCATGTATTAAGAATCTAAAAAATATTTAGAAATAATTTCTTGGAGTAAAGTAAGGAATGTGCTTCTTTTGCTATTTGCAAAGCATGTATATGGTTTGTGCAATACCTAAGATCATAGAGCGAGGAAACGGTCTAGCTAAATTTAAACCCAAAAGTCTGCATTCTGAATCTGCTTTTTAATCCACTGTACTGCAGAGTAGGGTTATTGTGAAACAGCCAGCAAGGTCCCTTTCTTCTCGTAGCTCCCTCACTCCCAATATTAAGTCCTTTCTTATTTAGGGAAATGTCACTACCTGTTTCCATCCAAACTATAGCCCATCAGCACACATTTTATACCTAATGTTGCTATCAATGCACTTTGCTAAACAAAAGACGATCACATGTCTTCAGAAAGGGATTGTGTTAATTCTTTAGAACTGGAGGCAAAGGATGGTTTTTGTTGTTTGTTTTTTTCTCCCATGTCTTCTGATATTAGAAATTTTCTGGCTTGATTTAGACATTTCAAAATCTAGATTTAATCAGTAGGTCTAACTGTCATGTAGACAGATCTACTCACGTGTAAACCCGTGACGTTTCTTCTCGGACAAAGAGCACAGAGGTGGCAGAGCATAACAAATCATGTTTTAGCATTTTGCAGACTCAATTGATGTTAATAACTACAGAAAAATACTGTAGATAACGTGGCTTCGAAGATGTTTTAAGATACGCGTAGAATGCAGACAATATCCAAAATGGTTACAATTCTTTAGACCTGATGCTAGAGTCAATAATACATTATTAACTGCAGTTAGTTTTTGAACACAGCAGGAAATTATATGTTCTAAATTTAGAACAAGAGCCTACTAGTTCTGAATTACACTTTTCTCTGTAAAATCATGAATTAAGAATAGGTCTTTTTTCTGTCATTCTCAATTACATCTGAAATACTAAAAAGTGTTATTTTTTAAAAGCAGAAAGAAGTATGGCAGTTTTATAAAAATTATTTCCATTCAGAATGATAACTAATATGTTTATTTGAAACTTTGAATATGTTAAATGTAAAATGAAGTACAAAACTTGAAATCATTCTTTTTAATCAACAACTCCAAGATTATTGTTAGGAAAAATGTAAAGTCTTGGGGCGACAAAAAATAAACAAGTAAAAAAGTCTTAATGTGACAAGATATATACATTATAGCCACTGAAGAAATGAAGAAAAGGACTTGTACATTATGACATCCTGCATGCATGTAATTCTAAGGTACTGAAATTGTGTTTGCTGGTGCTTTTTATTATTTTTTTTAATGGTAATTAGTAAATTTTTGTTCCCTCAAACTTGCTATCTACTAAATGGTAATAATGGCCTTGAATTATTGCTTAAACTCTCTGAGACCAATTTTCCTCCTTTGTAAAATAGAATGGTGATAAGTTTAGTACCTACTTTTGTAGTTGTTGTAATATAGGTATTGAAAGTATTAATATATATGCATCACCATATATTTGACCCCGTTTACCCTCATCTACCACCCCTCTTCCCCCTTACCCTCTGGTAACCACTAAACTGTTGTCTTTGTCTGTGAGATTTTGGGATTTTTTTTATTTGTTTGTCTTGTTCTTTTGCTCTTTCAGTTTTATATCCCACATATCAGTGAAATCATACGGTTTTCTACTTTTTCTGTCTGACTTATTTTGCTTAGCATAATAATCTCAAGATCCATTCACGTTACTATTTCATCTTATGGCAGAATAGTATTCCATTGTGTGTGTGTATATATATATATATATATATATATATCTCAATGTGTGTGTATATATATATATATATATATATATATATATATATATCACCACTTCTTTATCCAATCATCTATCGAAAGACACTTTGGTTGTTTCCATGCCTTGGCCTCCGTAAATAAAGCTGCAATGAACGTCAGAGCACATATCTTTACAGATAAATTTTTTCAGATTTTTTGCAGTATATACCCAGGAGAGGGATTGCTGGATCATATGGTAATTCTATTCTTAATTATTTTGAGGAACCTCCACACTGCCTTCCATAGCAACTGCACAAATTTGCATTCCCACCAACAGTGTATGAGGGTTCTTTTTTCTCTACAGCCTCTCCAACAGTTATTATTTGTCCTATTGATAATAGCAATTCTAACCAGTGTGAGGTGATATCTCACTGTGGTTTTTATTTGCATTTCCTGATGGTTAGTGATGTTGAGCATCTTTTCATGTCTATTGGCCATTTGTATGTCCTCTTTGGAGAAATGTCTATTCAGGTCCTCTACCCACTTTTTATTTGGATTATTTGTTTTTTGTTGTTGAGTTGTATGAGTTCCTTATGTATTTTGGATATTAGCCCCAAATCGGAGGCGTTGTTTGCAAATATCTTCTCCCATTCGGTTGATTGCCTCTTTGTTTTGTGGATGGTTTCTTTTGCTGTGCAGAAGCTTTTTAGTTTGATGTAGTTCCATTCATTTATTTTAGCTTTTACTTCCCTTGCCTTTGAGGTCAAATTCGTAAAATCCTCTCTGAACCCAAGGTCCATAAATTTAGTACCTATGTTTTCTTCTATGCAGTTTATTGTTTCACGTCGTATGTTTAGGTCTTTGATCTATTTTGAGTTAATTTTGGTACACAGTAACAGACTCTGGGTGGCGAACACGCAATGTGATATATAGATGATGTACTACAGAATTGTACACTGAAACCTATGTAATTTTAATAATCATTGTCACCCCAATAAATTTTAATTAAAAAAAAGTATATATGCAAATTTTTCCTGGTGTATCAACTAAGAACTTTTGGTGAAATATCAATCAACTCTCTGGAAGAGTCATTTTCTTCTCCTAAAAGTGAAAATTGATTAAAAGTCTTTGTTTATGACCCCATCATTTTCGTTTTCTTTCACCACTTAGCACTGAGGGTTTTTTTGTTTGTTTGTTTTTCCCATTCTAAGTCAGAAACAAATAATTGTTAGGGAAAAAAGTGCTCCTATCACATATAGTATACAAATTCTTTATCTAATCCCAGTCTGATTTTCCTTAATTCAGGATAATTTTCTTTTATTAACAAGCTGCTAACTCAATTAAACTTTCCTCTCCAAATAGATAAGACATTAAACATAAAGATGCTTTGTAAATTTTAATGCACTAGAAACATGAAAAAAGGAAAGCAGTTCTTTATCAAGGCCTACTAGATCAATTAAATTCACCAACCACTAACTCGACTCTTTATTGTCTCTAAAAATAATGTTTATTTTGCTTGCATTATATGCCAGGTGCTTTTTTAAGTGCTTAAGTGTATCTATCCCATTCTTATATCTACCTCTCAGATGAGAAAATTGAAGCACAGAGAAATAAGCTGTACAAGTTCAGACTAATAAGAGGTAAAATCAATCATTGAATGCAGGCAGTTTCTCTTTAAAACCATGCCATTAAGCACCATTCTCTACTAAATATCTAATGATCTGTATCTCTATTTGAAATCAGAAGGAAATACCTAGATGCTATTTCAAATAAGGCAATTATGAACCAGAATGAATTCTGTATACTCATCACATATTTATAAATTATTATTCTCACATATCGAAAACTTGGGTTTTTAGTTCTCCAAATCTACATAGTGACTTTTAACCAAAGAAAATAAGTTACCAAACCCATTTTATCAACTTGTACCACGAATCACATTTGCTAAAGTGGAGAACTAGAATATATCAGCATTTTTCTATCATTCAGCAGATTTACTCCAACCTCTTATATCCAAAACCATCTACATACCAGTTTAGTTCTCTATATATCAATATAGTAGAAATGCAACATGTGGAGTTTGCACAGAAACCTCTTTACACTATATTTAGAATTATTCAAGGTTATATATTCTATCTTCTGTGTTTTCAAAAATAAAAATAGATTTTAACATTGCAAAATGAAAAGCTTTTGTTTGTTCAACTGCATACATTTGTTTTCTTTGTAAAAGCATTCATTTGAAACCAAATATGATAGTTTTCAAACATTCAAAGTTGTTTTTAAACACTCTATTACTAAAACTCTTCCAACAAATATGTATTGGGGAAAAAAAAAACAAGTTTCGAGAACCGAGAAGTTACCTCATTCCTGTGAAAAATCTTTCCATACATGGATGCAAAAGGAGGTTTTGTTGTTGTTGTTTTTGTTTTTTAAAGAGTAACTGCCCACACAAGAAAAGAGAAAATGAAGGGCCAGTAAGAAATTTAAAATAATAATAAACAGAAGAGTTTATGAAAAAGAAAAGTATACCCACTACTATTTTAAATTCATGCCTAACTTAAGTTGCCCAGCATTGTCTAAAAACCATAGGGTATCTTAATTAAAATTTGCATTCCAGAATGTATTCTGGAAACTCAGTATTAATAAAGCTTTAGGATTAAGATTTGTACTTCTTAATGTTTTTTTTTAAAGCCTCAAAAAGAGCTTACTGCATACTTGCAATTATACTAAACCATTAATTTATTCTGGTACATGAGAAAGGATGTACCATATAAAATCTTCTTGTCATTACTTCTTATCCTTTTTGTCATTTTCCTAGGCAATATCTCATTCAGAACTAGCATGCTGAAGTTTAATTCTTATACTTGGCGGTGGAGGGGAATCAGTCATGAACATTTCTTTGTAACCTGTTCTTTCCAATCTTTGCATATTTGTTTTCTTTCTTTTCTTTTTCTTATGTTCTCTCATATATTCTAACCGAAGTTGTGGTATCTACAAAAATATATGTTCTTTCTTGACATATTAATGTCTACCTAAGATACCATTCGGCAGTTCAACTCCAAACTTTCATTATTCCTAAAGATAAATATAATCATATTAAAAGTTGTAATGGTAAGGTGAATGGGCAATTTATTAATCTAATTTTATAATTATTTAAAATTATAAACTTCTAAATTTTCCCAACAAGCAGTAACAATGATATTCATAACTTTAGATAAAACCCCACCTGTTATTATCAGTGACTGAAAGTTCTTGTTACTCTACTAGTAAGTTCCTGTAGTGCACCAAAGACATTACTCAAACCCTAAAACAGTACAATTCTTACTCTAATTTCCCCCTATATTTTATTGTTAGAATTTAGTTTTTCATAAATGAAATGTTATCAATTTGATATATAAAGATATTATTAATTGTTTTTTGACAGACAATACAAGGAAAAAAATCACATTTAATAAATGGCAGTCAATAAAAATTAAAAGGTAGTGTTTTTGTTTTGTTTTGGCAATATCTCATTTTCACCTGAATAAAAATACATTGGCTTTTTCTATAAGTACAATTTTAAGTCTAGTTGCCAAGGAGAAGAAAAAACATGTCAGCAATGAACTCATCTAATTTTAACGTTTCAGAAAGAAATATGAGAAATTTTAGTGAGGTAATTTGGTTACATTTGGATTCTGAAAGATCATGATGATGAATATACACAGAAAAATTGAGCTATTATAACAAGGGCAATAATAGTAGTATATAGCCTGAATGGGGTCTAGTTTGAGGGGAAAAAACCCTATAATTTTACTATTGACAAGATTCATGATTGGTTAAATGTAAGGTGAGAAGAAAGAGCAAGTGACAAGAATGACTCCCAGATTTTTATCTAAGGTGACTTGGAATATTGCAATATCATCAACTTAAAAAGGAGGAAAAATGAGAAAAAATAGTCAAAGGTAAAGATGATCGGTAAACTTTTGAGCATGCTGAGTTTGATGTACCAACTGGTAACAACGTATACAAGAAACAAACACTTTGGCATACAGTACACTTTAATTATTAAGAACATGGACATTGGAGCAGAGTTGGATTAAATTCCTGGTTCTTTTTCCACTTCTAGATCTTGGGCAAATTCTTTAATCACTTTGGGCCTTAGTTTCCATCCCTTAAGAAGTTGTTCTCCAGAATAAATGAGATAATCCACATTAAGCACTTTATCCAGTATCTGCCCCTAGTAAGTGCAGAATCATTTGACTCAAAATCAAGTTAAGTCCTTATAACAACATATACATACCCATGGGCCCGCTCACGCATACACACACACACACACACACACAATCACACATATACAAACACAGCTAACTTCTAGACAGGTTAAAGAATTATTATTTTTAAAGAAATAATGAAACAGGTAGAAGATAAAACCAGTGACTCCCTAGTGTTAATTTTGAGAGGGTTCTCGTTTAATACAAAATGATTTCAAAGGAAGAAACCATACAGAAAAAGATGAATAATTTGAACACAAAAACATTTTAGAAATACTAAGGACAAAATTGAAGTAGAAATGTTGTAAATAAATGGCAAAGTATCAGTTTTAAATATACGTATGACCAATAACAAATCTATCAGAAAAGTATTTTGAGAAGACAAAGGACACAAACTGGCAATTCATAAAACGAGAAATGTGTTAGAGAAATGTTTAAAAAATGGAAAGTTTGTCAAGATATGTTATTTATCTCTGACTAAAATAGTGTAGGTTTTCAGAAGATGGCCACATCTACATCTGTTAAGAGAGTAGTGACAGTGGCACAGTGGTACAAGACCTAGTACTGTCTCCATTGGGGGGCAATTGTGACATCCTGTGTAAATTTTAAAATATCTTTCCAACAATTAATGTTTAAGAAGTATCTTAAACAAATAATGATAGATCCATGCAATGCTTTATCCACATTCAAGTAATTATCTTATACAATTATTTATAGATATATGTGGTTTTATGCCTAGAGGTGTGTGTGTGTGTGTGTGTGTGTGTGTGTGTGTTTGTGTGTGTATCAATAGTAGGTCATAGGTTTAATAAAGTATACTGGACAACTAAATTATAATTACAATAATAAGCTATAAGTAAAAACTCATGTATTAGAAAATTTTAATAGCATTATAAAGTATAATCACACAATGAAAAAAGTACTTTACTGTTTTACTGCATATACCATTGCTAATTTGTAACATGTATTTTGAATATACTCATATAAATAAACCTTATTTTTACCTATATCTGTATGCATCTATTTATAATTGTAAAAAGCTGCAGACACACATGCACACATACACATATATACATGTATGTGTATGTATATATGCATATTTTTTAAATGGCTGTTTCTTAATGGAGATTATATTATTTTTATTTTCTGAATTTTTATTTTTTGTATTTTTTCTGGTAAGCACATGTTTCTTTTATAATCATAAAAATGTAATAAAACACTTTAGAAAAATAATGAAAAACCATTCAAAATTCATTTAACATACATTATTTCTTGGCCACAGCCATTCTGCCAGCAAGACAGAGATTTAACATTTATTGGACAAAGGTGGTCTGTATTACCCATTGATAAAGAATCCAAATTAAAGGTGAGCTTTAAAGAAATAAATTGCTTAACTCTGTGAAATCCAAGTGGAAATAATATCTGTGTATGTGTAAATACATATAGGAAAACTATGTGTGTGTGTGTGTGTGTGTGTGTGTGTGTGTGTGTAAACTGGTCTCAAGAAATATCAGTAATGTAGTCATTGAAACACGTTCTTTCGTTTTGAGTAGGTTTAAATGTAAATTCTGAGATTCTAAATTCTCTGATGAGAGAATTCTGTTTTTTATGTAACTTTCATAGTGTCCTTCTCTTCTAGGTAGGCTTACATCTGCATGATTAGTGCAATCCTCTCTTGAAATTAAGAAAATAAAGTTGCAAATAGATGATCTTAACTGAATAGAACAAGAAAAACAACTAAAAACAAGAAGGCAGTTACTCTGGACATAATGATCACTGTGTACATTTGCAAATGTGGAAGATCCAAAATAGAGGATAGGTTTAATAGGCTAGTTTTTAAAGATTAGGATGGCTTTTACATTCGTTTAAATATTCTTTAGACATATTGGACTTGGATGATTTACATACATCAATGAAGGTATAATATAATGACTATAAGAAGAAGTGGATTTATGTTCAACTTACTTCTTGAATATCACAAGATATTGAGAATATCTATCACCTTTCACTTTAGTGAATTTATATGTTTATAAATGTATATGGATAGGAATTTAGAAAATAAAATATTACATTAATTATTTGCAAATGTTCTCCTTCCCTACCCCCTTAGAAAGATGTGGTATTTATATTTTCTGGGTCAGCTTCTAAACCCACTTTTGTAAGGTAATATCTGTATTATGGAGGACAAGAAAATTGAAGTATTGCAGATAATTAAATTACTCTATGTAGTTAAAAGATGAGAGGAAAGGTGGGAATGGAAAAGATAAAAGGGTGATCTGTGAGGGCATTTTATGAGTTCGGCTTGGAAATGAATACTTTGGGTCAATTCTTATATGTTATTAATATTTTCAATGAGAGAGATATATAAAGAGGATTTTAATAAACTTTTAGAATGTGTGTGCATATATTTCTTCTTTCAGATTGATATGAGCTCTATGGAAGGTTAACAATGAGTTGGATGTTTGAATTTTGTTTCTTTGAATTCAATCCTCTCTTGAGAAGAGCACTAAAGAATGAGCATTGTTTAAATGTAAGGCATACTGCTGCTAATATACAAAATTAATTTCCTCTTATTCTTTACAAACTCTATAATGGATCTAGTTTCCTCCTCCCTCCAAAACAAACAAACAACAAAAAATATGCACTTCTGAAGAAATTGGCTTCACTGCCAGTTCTGCCAACTCTAGAGGGAAGAACAATTGATCTAAAGAAAAGATCATTTCCATTACAAGTGAATGGTTCAGAAATGGATATGTAACCCAATTTTTACCCATAAGACACCTGGGAAAATTTGCTGAGGTTTGCTGGGAAAAGTTTTACATCTGCCAAAAGAGATCATGTAAAAAGTTATATTCTTTGTTTTACCTCTTGTGTTGTCAGCTCCTATTGTGAAATTCTGAAATAGGGGTACCTATGTGCAGCAAACCTGAGAATAAAGACAACATTGAAAATAGCAGAGACAAGGAATTGAAAGAATCAGAGGATTTGATGGACTCTGTTGGGTGCTAAGTAACTAGTTTTAAAATCAGCACTCCCCCTGGATTTCCTAAAAAAATTCTTTATCATTTAAATCAGTGTGAATAAAAGTGTTTTTAATTATAACTAGAAGCTTCTTAGTTGAATGTGTAGTTCACATTTTTGGGGCTATAATTTGACGTTTTGAAGCTAAATTTCCATCATTCGAATTATAATCCAAAAGATTACAATTTTACTGGATATTGTAAAATTTAGATTCTTGTTCCACAACCAATCATTCCTCCTCCCCTCCCACTGTAGGTGGGATATATTTTTCTACCTCACTGATTTGGGCTTGGCCTAGTAACTTGTTCTCGCTAGTGGTATGTGTACTTACCACAGGCTGAAATCTCCAGAGACAAGTATGTTTCTGTTTGCTTTCTTGAGCTTTTGCAATTACCAAGAAAAGAACATTCCATAGTAATCTATGATTTCAGAAGAATGAAAAACATGTGCACCAGATGTGCACCATGTTAACTAGAACCTGACTTACATCGGCCAATCCTCAACCACAGCACAGACATGTAAGTGAGAAACACATGTTTACATTGCATGCTACTGAGTCTCGGGGTCATTTGTTATGAAACATTAGACTTTCGCTGACTGCAATAGCATGCACTTGTTGATTTTAGAATAATACCACAAAATTAAAAGACGGTGATGGAAAGTACTCTGACATCAACACTATAACTTTGGGACTAGCGCACAAAATGCAACCGGATGCACTTCTCTGAGACCCAAATAGACCTCTATTGATTTTAGTTATTGAAAAGTCCGGGTGGCGGATGTCTCAGTTGGTTAGAGCAATAGGGTTGCGGGTTCGATTCCCACATGGGCCAGTGAGCTGCACCCTCTACAACTAGATGAAGACAATGAGCTGCTGCTGAGCTTCCAGAGGGGTGGCCAGATGGCTCAGTTGGTTAGAACGTGAGCTCACAACAACAAGGTTGCCTATTCAACTAAAGATTGAAAACGGACTTGGAGCTGAGCTGCGCCCTCCACAATTAGATTGAAGGACAACAACTTGGAGCTGATGGGCCCTGGAGAAACACACTGTTCCCCAATATATTTTTTTTTTTATGTCTAAAAAAAATTTTTTTTAAAAAGTTTAAAAATTCCCTTGTGACAGAATTTAAAAATAATGTAAAAACAATCTCCATACCTAGCCTATTTCTTAAAAAACTAGTATTTCTGGACAATGATATTAGACATTCATGGACCACTGGAGACATGTGTCCAAATCCTCTAGGGATTTGGTTCCTGCTGTGATACTTTCAATTTAAAACCTTTGGAACATGTTGTCACCAAAAAAAAGAAATCTGGAAATTTTCAGGATTTACTGTTCCATGGCCTGAAATAAAAAATGGGGAATCATGTGCTGAACACATTATGGAAACAAAGAAGAATAACATTTCAAATGCAGAAAAATGCCCCCTGCTACGGAGGTTCAACATGCTGTGCCACTGACATTTTTCAGAGACACAAAACCACCAGACCTAAAAAAGGGACACATAAAAGAGCAAAGCATTGTTAAGATTCATATGAAGAGTAAAATATTTAGATTCAGTAATTTCTAGAACTATTCTTCTTCCAGCAGGAGGTTGTGTGCAGTTTACAATTTTGAGCCAAGATAAAAGATAAAGAGGAAAATTGATTACAGCACAATGACTTAAGTTGATCTGTGAAACAAAGAGCTAAGCCACAACTATTTGGCGGTGGGGGCGGAGCGGGGGGAGAAGTAAGAGAATTTCCTTGGTCTTGTTTGTTAGTGACTTTATGTAGTTAGGAATGAAGGTGAGGGAGAAGTGAAAGGGAACGAGACATTTTTTTCCTTAAATTTTAAGAATTTAAGGAATTAAATTTTTGTATTACAAATTTATTCTCCCCTTGGTATTGCAGTCAAATGTACATTATTTTGTATTATTTTTTGATGCTGATTTGTATTTGATTTGTTACAAACACATGGACATTGGACTTCATAGAGATTATATGTTTTTGTAAATGAAACTATTCAATATTATCCATTAAAATATATAATTCAATTAAGAAACAAACTGGGTTAAAATGACACTAGAGTGTTGAAAGCACAAGTTGCTATATGTAAGTAAGGTCATAAGTAATTTACAAAAAAGAACAAAGGAAATTTCCTTATTTCCATTTCCTTTCTAATTTAGTCATATGCTAAGCCAGATACTGTATTAAAATCCATAAATTTTCCTTTTTTCTCTCATTTTACTTTAGATTTAAACAGCATTTCGTATTCTTTATATAGTATAAAAATAAATGTGGAATAAGTAGTTACAACCACAATTTACCCAAGATGTTTGCCATAGCCATAGAAGGAAAAGGCGGAACTAAAAATTATCATGTTGAAAATCCTGCAAGGAAAAAAGTTAGAAGTGAAGTATCACATTATACTTTATAGAAACCTTTCTCATAGTCATGGCCTAGAAATGCCAATCAGCACATTGACTAGTCTTACATGTTGAACTCAGAAGAAGTACACAAAACTGTTCTATAAGCTGTTCAATTGTGTTTAAAAATTCTGAGATCCTCTGCTGTATTTGTTATATATAGTATGTACATAAATCACGTCAGGAATTAATGTTGCAAATAACAAGATACAAGAGAAAAGTAAGGTACAAACAGAGCTGAGAAGCAAGAAAAGATGGTGAAAGGGAGTACAAAGATTATTAATAAGTAGAGAAAATCAGCAATGCAGGTAGCATGAAGGACCCCCTTCAGATCCTCAGAATTCTTAAGTCCCTGTACTGACCTTCTTAGAGTACTGATAAAAAAAAAAAAAAATCAGCACATTAAAGAAAAAACAAGGGAAGCTAGAAATATGAGAAACTAATTTTTGTTGACTAAGCAAAAAACAGTTATTTGTTAAAGTAACCTAACGAGATTGGAGTGAGAATCAGGGTCAACACACTCTGTAACACTACTGGCTGTTACAAAGATCTTTAGTTTGGAATAAATACAGCTTGGAAATCCTCTGGTTACAGATCAAAATGCTTTCTTTTTTTAAAGCCATCTTTACTTGTTTAAATTCAGTCTTGATTTTGTTTTCAGTCTATCTTAAAATCTTCTGTCCTTCATCCTGAGAGTTCTCTCCAGAACTCTGGTCCTGCATACTTTTAAAACTCTGTAGTGTTTGCTCCAAATAATTTTAATCAAATTATCCAGAAATTTAGTCAAATTTCTTCTACTCATTGTTACCTGATTTGTATTGTCCATCGATAGTTCTGCTGGTAGATTTTCATAAAAATCACATTGTTAAATAATCCCCGTTATCTAAAGTCCGCTTGCAATTATAAATAATTCTATTTCAGTAAATAGAATTAATATGTGCAGATTATTTTTGTGGTAAACTTAGTGCTTGTTACAGAAAACAAAAAGGAAAAACCTCAGAGTTGTCTAAACAGGTTATTGAAAGGGACTAGATTGACATGAAAATAATCATATGAAAACCAAATCATCATAAAAGGAATTTTGCTAAATTATATAATGCTAGAGCACTTTATTCTATATAAATTCTAAGAACAAATCCCTGTTATTATTAAATTACATAGGATATATTAAAATTGAACTTAAGAAAAAATGAGGTATAAAATATGACAGATATTTTAGACATTGTTCTTCAAATTACATGTGTATAGTATATATGTAACTTCAATAACAGATAAACAAAGATACGAAAATCAATGAAATTATTTATTTTGTTCTGCTTAAATATGGATATTATACCAACAACAGCTATCTACCAAACAATATTAAGTATAAAACTGCATTGATATGGATAGTGATCACAGAATATATAAAATTTCTTTGGTTCAAATATTCATCTTTGGTTCAAATATTCAAAAATTATTTAAATTTTGGAACTGTATGATAAATTTATACCTCTTAACTTTTAGATTCTCAGTCGTTTAAATGTACGTATGAGTTAAAATCATAGTTTCAATGATATACATGGTTAGTTTTCTCTATTCTGTGACCATTCCTTAAAATATTATTAGTCAAAGATACTTACAAATGCATGATGCAGCCATAAAGGGAAAAACAGGCAATACTGAAAACTCCTTAAAGGCAGAGGTAATAATCCCATTTACATATTATTCCTCCATGTGCAACACAATATCAACACAACACAAACACCTGTTAATGATTGATGAATAAATAAAATGTTATTGTGCATTCACTCAACACACATCTAAACTATGACTAGAAAACTATCGCATCCAGCGCAACACGGGCAGTGAGAGAACGAGAAGGGACGGCAAAGGGTTAAGAAAGAAACAGAAACCAAGAAAGTTTTGAAACAGGGGCCAAGGGTCTCACAACCTCAAAGGATTGAGAGGCCCGAATCAGGCCACCTTGTAGCTTTTATTGATGCACATACAAGGAAGTAGCATTGTGTACCTCCCAAGGGGAAAAAATCCTTTATGCTGAAACTTGCTGAAATGGAGAACTGATGTTATCACTTCTAGAATCACTTCCCAAGCAGGTTGTGGGAAGGAATACAGCCACATAGGCAGACGCTCTCCACATAGGCAGACAGGGGAACGTGGGGGGCTGTGCCCACCTCTATTGACCCCGTGAGTTCTTCAGGTAGTCCCCACGCTACTGTGCCTGTTTTAGGTCGTTCCTCTCTTGAGGAATCTTACCCGTCATTGGCTAGCCAGCCATCTTTTGGGGGCCAAACAGAGAGACATGAGGTGTAAGCACAAAGGTGAAGCAAAGTCCCTGAAAGGATTAGTCTCACAGACTCTTCTTTCTTTTTAGAAGTAGGCATGAGGGGACAGACAGGCAGGCAGCTGCATGACAACAGAAAACAAATCAAGCTTGCTGATTTAGATCAAGACATCTCTCTTCGTGAAAGAGTACACATATCCATCCCATATTAAACTCGTTTTGGACACCCAGCTTTGGTATTTCCAATTATTAATTGTAAAGGCAATGTATCAATAGTGTATTTCTTATTACAACACAATGTAAGTCAAAGTTTTAGGATATTTTAACATAATTTTGAAACAAAGTGTGTATTATATTTTGGGCATAATGTTTTCTAATTTCACTTAATCACATAATTGTAAGAAATCTTTAAAAACTAGTGTATACTTGAGAAAATTACATATATATTCTATTTAATGCAATGAAGTGTGTAAAAATACGTATCATGGTATTAATTCTTTCAGAAGCAACACAGAATTTTTCCTTATCCATGCTTGTTTGAAACCCATTTGATCCTGATTTTTCTGAGGCAATTTATGAGAGTAATTACACTTATAGATTGTGAACAATTCATAATTCTGTCTTCACAAATTTTTGGAATAATGTTGCTTTGCATCTATTTTGGGCTTACCTCCTCATTCAATGATAACAGCAAATAATTAATTTCATTCAGTAAACTTACACCAAAGAATTAATATATTTTACTGTTAAGAGGAAAAAAATCAAAGGGAATGAACCATGAAAAAATAATTTTTTCAGTAAAATTATGCTTTTAGAAACATAACTGAAGCTTTGATGTAGAAATTAGTGATATTTTAAGATTTTTTACGTATACCGGGGATGCCAAAAAAATGTATGCAAATGGACACTTTGGTCAACGTTGCTCAAGCAGTAGTTCGCCATAATCAGAAGTGTCTGGACACTGACGTTAACCACTTTGAGCACCTCTTGTAATTGCAGAACTCAAACGTGACTTGTATTCATCTTTTGTTATCGATATATATTGAGTATTACAATTTTAATACAGTTTTCCTTTCTTCAAATGTGTATACATTTTTTTGGCACACTCTGTATATAATCATTTCTTGCAGCTTGACATTTTGAAAGAAGATTTGACAAATTAAATGATGTTGTTAGTCTGATGATCTGTGACATCTCCTCTCTACTGCCTGTCTGTCTATTGTCTCTGTGCCAGATAACTGTACGTCTTATTACAACTTGGCCAATAGAGTAGCATGTCACCTGCATTGTTTTCTGTCTGTCTCTCTTCGTTTCCTTTTCCCCTCATGCTTTCTGGCCTAAGAATGCATCTGAGAAAAAGCATATTAACACTTAACTCTTGCCTCAAACTCTGTTCTAAGGGAGTGTGGGATAAGATTGCAGATTATCTATGAAATTGCCTAGGCTAATTGTATTAGAAAAAGTACTATTAAATTGACCATAGTACATAATGTATTAATACTGGATTTCCTTTAGAAATATTATCATAAATGCACAAGTTTTATTTTAATTTCCAGTCTGACTTACTAGTTCAACATAATAAAATTATCTAAATTAATTATGTAAAATATTCAAAGAAGCTGAAATCTTATATATATATCATTATATCAATGAAAGAAAACATAAAAATTATTTTATAAGCAACAAAGAAAATAGTGGAGAAAACTTATCTCAGTAGTTAAAAGTAGTCAAAATTTAAGGATTTTCTATACTACACACTTTACAGCAGCCAGAATGTAGTTCCATGACATTTTAGATGTGTGCTGAAATGAGAAGAATGTTTACCAATTGCCAATTCACATATGTTCTCCCAATGAATTCCTTCAATTTTTATCACAAAACTTTGTTCTTAGTCCATGTTGTCATTCATAAAGACTACATACTATATCAGAAACGCCTGTCCCACATATTTTCCAATCTTAATTTCAATTTGTTGAATTTTGAGTAGAACCATTGTAGTCTTAACTTTTTTCTTTTTCACAAATTATAGAATTAGATTTGAAGAAAATTTTACTAGACAGTACTTAATCTGGTGAGTATTTTTATCTTCAGAAACTGATAAGGTATGACATTGTATCATTAACCAAAGAATTCAGTTAATTTCAAATTTCAAAAGGAAACTAAATGTAGTTAATAAAATTCCCAGATTTTATGAAACAAAATTTAACTTAAAAATTTATTTTGGAATTTGATTTACCAGAAATATGCTGATAAATTGAAGTTTCAATCAAAACTATTTAAAAGATTAATATTCACCTTATCATATCATATAGGTAAGCATAGTATATAGGTAAATATTATGCTTAATATATTATCTTTTTATTTGGAGGCGGAATCTCTAGGTAAAAAATTTTGAATAAGTCGTTCATTACATACCATCATCATTCATCAATGTAAAGACTGTCACATATTATTTTATGTATTTTTCTTTTATTCCAGGTACCTATGTCTCTTTCCCTCTAGAGTTGGAAGGTACAATTGAGATCATGTACTCAAACAACCTCACTAATTTTAGAAAGGAAGAATCAAAAGTACAGAGACTGACTTGATCAGCATCACATACTAATTTGGTAGATTTGGAAGTAAGACTTAAGTCACCTAGTCTGTGAACTAATGTTTCTTTTTTCTATAGGTGATGTTGAATAGTGTAATGGTAGAGTGTTTAGAGCTGGGAAACTTTTTTCTAGGCATAACTTTTTCACCGACAGTCATGTAACTCTTCTAAACTCACATTTTTCATCTGTAATATTAGGAAAGTTAAATTAGGTAGAATATAATGACCTTTCAACTTTAAAATTATATGACACTGTAAAAACATTTCTTTATTTGTGGGAGTTTGAGAGTGACAAAAGAGAAATACCAAAATCCATTTTATTTGTTTTCATTACTTTTCTGAAATGATGAATCACTTCCAGTTTGCATAAGGGTAGCCCCTCTCATAAATTGTCTATGTAACCATATCCTATAACAAACAACCAATTTCCCCCCCCCCCAGTACATCAGGTAAGAATGGATTCATTATTGCTTTTCATGTGATAAGCACAAAATGTTTCTCAAAGTCAAATATCACTGATTTCATGAACTGCAAAAAAAAAAACACAAAAAACAAACAACCAAACAAAAATAAATTATTTCCTATGAACCTGCTTTATCTTTAGTTTGTCTATAAGAAAGGCCATATTCACATGAAAATCTGACAAGTAAATCTCAATATTAACATTTAATTGAATATTCATGATAAAAATTTTAATCTTGAAAAATAATTATTTTTTTTCTGAAAATAATTTTCAATCCTTTCTGCAACCACATTGAGAAAATATTAGAAAGTATTAAAGCCTAAAAAAATTAAGTATACCTCCAAGAGAGCTTGCCATTTTCTTATTTATTGGCTATGCAGAGCCTAAGAAATGCATATTACCTTAATAATTTGTTTTACTTTCCAAATAAATGAAAAATGAACAAAAAAATATTTCCCAAAAAACATGAAAAACAGAGATAATGTGATGGTTAATTTTATGTCTACTTGATTGTGCTATGGGTGCCCAGATATTTGGTCAAACGTTATTCTGGCTATGTCTGTGAGGATATTTTTGGATGAGATTAACAGTTGATTCAGTGGACTGAGTAAAGCAAATTGCCCACCCTAATGTGCGTTTTCCTCATCCAACCACCTGCCTGACTGCTTTAAGTTTGGACGTAGGTCTTCTCTCGCCTTTGGACTTAAAATGAAACATCAGCTCTTCTTGGATTTTAAGTCTGATGGCTTTCAGACTGGAACTTATACCATGGGCTCTCCTGAGCCCTCCAGGTGCCAACTGCAGACCTTTGTATTTTTCACCCTCCACAATTATGTGAGCCAATGTGTGTGTGTGTGTGTGTGTGTGTGTGTGTGTGTGTGTGTGTGTGTGTGTGTAGAGAGAGAGAGAGAGAGAGAGAGAAGCTAATATAGATAGCATAGCAAACTTTTCTTGAATTTATAAATTATGCTTATCATAGTTCCATAATGAGGAAAGCAAAAAGAAGGCTTAGTAAATCTACTAAAATCTTTAGGGAAGAGAGCTGATCATGACATCAGGAAGATTTGAAGAGAAAATGGAAAGTTGAAATGCAGAATACAACTGAAGGAATAAAGGACTGGGACTTAGAAAATCAGGGTTGGAGTCCCAGCTCTGGATCTTGGCCAGCACTATAACCTATCAGAATTTCTTTTTATTCATTGAAGAGTATGGGATCATTTCATTTACTCACTTATTCAACAAAGGATGTGAATGTTCGTTTTAAACCCAAATTGCCATGTAAACAAATGTCTGTATTGACAGAACTAAACATGATAATGCAAATAAAAATAATAAAGAAAAAATGAAAGGAATATGAAAATTAATCTATCTTTTCCATAAATGTTGTGGAATGAGTACACATTTCAGAAAAAAGGGAAGAGTATAGGGAGAAGTTATATAAGAAGTGCTAACTCTGTGTACCTTTCAGAAAGGGCATAGTAAGATTTGTTTACCCTGAGATTTTAATATTGAGAACATTGAAAATTCATAAATATTTAAGTTAATATTTAATTATTAAATTAATAATTGTAAATCAATTATGAATTTTTTAAATATTTCTATTTAAGATAGTGTATTTAATACCTGATTGTGACTAATTAATGACAATAAATGTTCTCTTTTCTAAAGTCTAGATCTTTCCTGTCATTCTAACTATTAGACATCACTTACTTCCTTATCACAATATACAGCTGAAGAAACTGTTAATGAAATACCTTCCTTAATGAATCAGCCCAGTAATGGAAAAAGTCACCAAATATTACAAAAAACAAAGCTTCATTCAAAGCCAAATAGTAAATTTTCCAAAAATAAAAGCCAGGTCTTTTATTAAATAGTGACCAGAGAAAGGACAATGCCAGTAGAGAATAATATAAGCAATTTTTTGAAGAATTGCCAGCAAGTAAAATAGACTGGGAAGGAACTGTCATCCTAAGATGTTAAACAGAAGAGAGGACAGGAAGAAAATGTTTACTATTTGTTTGTTGTAGGAAAAAAGCAAAAGATAATGAAAAGGGTTTACAAATGCATTTCTCATCTTGTTCTCTGTTTTTAAAATGTCACATGCATCACATGAGAGAGCATACAAGAAACATGTGATTAGAAGGAAATGCAAAGAGAGCTAATATTTATTGAGCACCTTTCCTTGAAATAAATGTTGACATATTTTATTATTTTTAATCCTCCCGACAATGTCATAATGTTTCCATATTTTATGGACAAGGAATGTGAGTCTGTTTAACTAATGTAGTCATAGTGCTTTAAAAAAAAGGTAGCTGGATTAAAATTCACATAATCCACATAAATTCACATAAATTCTTTTAATCTAAAAGTTCTACTTTACCATGAAGTTTATGAAACCAAAATTAAGCATTATTTACAAAAAATAACTAAAGACTTTTTGTTCACCAAGCACAATAAACACATAATATCCTTGAAGTATTTACAATTATTGATTTAAAAACCTGAAAATGTTATTTAATTAAAATACTTACAAACAAACAAACAAAAAAAAACCTCAAAAAGATCTATAAATAAATTCTCCTAGTAAAGAAATGTAAATAGTGGCCTGCATTCAGGGAATTGCCTTAATATAACTTAATGATCTGAGCAAGTTGATGTGGAATCATCAGGTTTACAAAAGTTGCAAAAGATAGTGATGTAGTGGAGGAAATGCATTTAGCAGTAAGTGGAGTAAAATCGTCAGGTCTGTGGCTTGTAATAATTTGGAATTTTGCTGAAGCACCTATTTGAATTACTCACACTGATGTGTTGAACGAGTCACTTAGCCTTATAAATTATTTTAGTAATGCATTTATAGAATCATTAAAAATCCAAAGGGGTCACTTAAGAGCTTCATCTTTTACTGAATTTTATGAGAGAAATTACATTCTATAATAGTACTGGGGGTTTTAAAGATTCATGAAATTATCAGTATAGGTCCCTTGAGGAGAATGTCAGTGATCTAGTATAAATGAATGCCACTTTTTAGGACTGCTGCTCTGAACCCTCAGTCAACAGCGAGGAATTCAGGCCAGATTGCTTTCTGAAGATATAATAGTAGCCCAACATTATGCTGATGCAAAAGAGACCATTTAAATGATGAACAATAGCTGGAAAACTATCAGGAAGAAACATATAGCCTTATAGAATATTAGTGGGTTAACACTTAATACTAGGTACAATTTTTGAATATTACTCCTCACTAGAGAAATAGGGGAGCTCCTAATATGTACCAGACCCTTTACTTAGATTGTCATTTATTCCTCACGGCAATCCTCTCAGGTAAGTATTCATTTTATTATCATTGCTACTTTAAAGGTAAGGAAAGTGAGGCTCAGGAAGCTGAAGTAATTTACTGAAAATCCCATGAGGTAAGAAGAACCAAAACCTAGATTTGTATGCCTTTATATTTTCTTGCTTTTTGTTAAGCAATTAGTTTCCATAATAACCAGCTATGTTTTAAAAACGAAAAAGAAAAAGGGTTTCCTAAGAAAACAGAAGTTGAAATGGTAACATGTTAATGTCGTAAATCTTGAAAGTTGTAGATAATATAAACAGAAAAGCACTAAAAGACATTGATTCCTGATAGAGATACATTTTAAAAGTATGATTTTTTTTTTAAATATTAGATAGAAAATCAGGGTGAACCTTAACTCCTGATGTGCTATAACTCCATTAGAGAAATAATTAGACAAAATACTGGGTAACAGCTAATTATGGGTCATGCCTCCTGGTTTTTTGAGGATGACATAAATAAGAACATGTAAATTTTCTTAGAAGACAGTTTTTAATCTTGTTCAGATAGAGTGTCATATATATGAAGGATTGCCAAACACTATTATGGTAATCAGGAAATTTAATGACCCTAAAATTATAGTTTAAAGCGATTCCCTTTGAATTGTGAATTCCTGAAAATGTATTTATTTGTCCAACAATAATTTTAAAGATTTCCTACAAAATGCTGGAACTGTACTAGGTGCTGTACTAGGTGCTGGCCCAAAAATGTTGAAGAACAGTATCTTCCTCTACTTTCTCAGTGTGTATTGGGTAAACAAGTCATAACGTGTTACACAGATCACACTGAGAAAATGTAAGATGGGCACTAAACCCAATCTAGGAATGGATAATAACAAAATAATAATAATAATAATAATAATAATAATGTAATAATAATAAAGCTGATATCTAAACTTAACACCTTCATGCAGTAGTTAAATCACTATTGGTTGGGAGCCTACTATGTGTCAGGTATTATTCTAAGAACTAGAAATAAATTAGTGAACAAGGTATTTTTCTCTTTTATTTTTGCAAAATCCATATGAAGAAGAGTAAAAGAACTAATGAAATAAGGGAAATCAGTAAAATGAAAAAAAATCGATGAGAAGGATAATAAACTAATCAGTAATTCTATGAAAAGACTGTTAAGTTAGAAAAAACTCTTGGAAGATGACCAAGGGTTGGGGCTAGGAGGAAAGGAGAAGGTGGAAAAAATGCATATGTAAAAGCTGTATTTATAGACACAATATTACAAAAAGAATACAAAACATGAAAATATATAAATGCCAAAAATGTGAGAACCTAGATAAAATGAAAAAATTTCTACAAAGAATACCTTAGGGGACCCTTGTGAATTTTGTCTATATAGCATCTGAACCCCTTTCCCTATATTCAAGACAATCCTCATCTTATTGGTAGAACATGCAAAGTACATGGAAAGATAGTCCAATAAGAAGAAACAGTATGTGCAAAGGCCCAGAGGTAAGAGAACATAAGCAGGTATGTGTAGAGGGCTAAATAGCATGACTGTAGACTTGAATAGAGAAACAGAGCTGCCAAATCATGAAGTGTGTAAGTATTGTAAGCTATTTTAAGGATTTGGGGATTTTCCCTGGTATTAATACAGAGTCACTGAAGGGTTTCAGATAAATTGTATTATGAAATTGTAATATGATCCTGCTAATGATGATCTTGATAACTTCTAACATTTTTTAGTCATTTTTATGCACCAAGCATGGGATACTAATCGTGTTTTATGAACTATCTCAGTTAACCCTCACAGGAACTCAGTAAAATTGATTCTCCTATTATGTGAATTTTAAAGGTCAGGAAACGGGTTAACAAACTTGCCAAGTTTAAGAAGAGAATACGTAAGTGAAAGGAGAAACATCAGCTTCTTTTAAAATACCTGACAGATATTTGGGTACAAATACCACAGATCTGCAATCTCTTAGTGTATAAAACATACAAAAAGTAGAAAGGAATCCTTCATCCATTGCCCAGTCCTAAAAGAAGCCAAAACTTGGAAACAACCGAAATGCCCATCAGTAGATGACTGGATTAAGAAACTGTGGTATTACTTGGCTATAAAGAAAAATGAAAATCTTACCATTTGCAACGATATGGATGGACCTAGAGAACATTATGCTAAGTGAAATAAGTTAGTCGGAGAAAGACAAATATCATATGTTCTCACTTATGTGTGGAATCTAAAGAACTGAATAAATGAGCCAAGTAAACAGAAAGTCTCAGAGATATAGAGGAAAAACTGATGGTTGCTAGAAGAGAGGGGGTTGGGAATGAGCAAGAAGGGGAAGGGATTAGACAGCATAAATTGGTAACTACAATATTGCCAGGGGATATGAAAGACAGTTTGGGAAATATAATCAATAATATAAAGATTTTGTAGGGTGTCAGATGGGCACTTGTCTTATTACGGAGACCACTTCATGGGCGGTGTAGGTGCCTGATCACTGCAGTGTACATCTGAAGGTGAAGCTGAATAATATTGAATGTCAACTATAATTTAATATATATATATATGTATAGTCATGTCATGGGATATGGAGTACAGCACAGGGAATAGAGTCAATGGAATCGTTACAGCTATATATGATGTCAGAGGGTTAGCAGATTGGAAGAGGGGGGTTATCACTTTGTAAGAGGTGAAATGTCTAACTATTGCATTGTCTTGTACACCTGAAACTAATTAAAAAAATAGGCATGGCGATGTGAAGTATAGCATAGAGAATAAAGTCAGTAATATCATACTAACTATGTACAGTGCCAGGTGGATACGAGACTAAATGGGGGAATCACCTCATAAATTATATAAATGTCTAAGCAATATGCCGTACACCTAAAGCTAAACTAATATAAAATACGAAAATTTTAAAAAATCGTGAACAAAAAAAGAGGCTTCAGTTCTCAAGCCTTCTCAGTTATGGCAGGTATCCAAGAGCTATTGACTGAGCAGTGCAGAGGATTGGACTTATTAATGGAAATATGTAAAACAGGCTGTGGGAGTCATGAAGTGCTTGAGGGAGGAACACAGCAGGAGATTGAAAATCCATTGTTTAAAGGAGATGACAAGAGTCATGACATTGAAATTATAACGTTAATTCTCTAATGTTATCTGTATTCACAAAAAGATTTGGAAAATGTGAACTTCAGGTAAAATGCCAAACATCACAGAAGAATTAGCTGAGATTGTGGACTATGCGTTTTCAGTACCATGCGTCTGCACCGTTTCTGTTTCAATTCTCTCCAGCAGTGCAAAGCAACCTGAATTTAAGAGCAGGGAAGGCAACACAGATAGATTGATAAGATGTAGGCTTTATGTTTCCTTAAGTTTTCGAGAAATTAGATAACTTTGTGAACCAGTTGCCTTTCTTTATTTTACAGATCTACTTAATAGCAAATTATAAATGATAAAAAAGGTGCCAGGAGGAGACTGTAAATATGTCAATGAAAATTGTCATCCCTGACAAGAAAAAAAAAAAAAAGTTATCAATTCTACAGACGGTGGTAGAGCATCATCCTGGTAAAAAAAGTAGAGCTCTTTACAGTTATACATAAATATTTATCAACTGCACTTAGCTTAAGTGTTTTTGCATTCTTTTTTGAATTAAATTTTTTGGTAAGAAAGTGTTCTAAAGTATGAAATTTCTTTTATTCATTCCTTAATATCTATAATATTACCATCTCAGTGAAGATGTGATTGTAATTGAATTAAAATGTTCTACAGAAAAACTATGAATTAGACTTAAAAACCACATACTTGTGGATGATACCACAATCTATTTGTAAGGGAATGATATCTTTCAGGATACAATTGACTGTTTTAACTCTATTTAGGACTCTGAGGTAGATGAAAATAACTATGTAAATCACAAAATTTTCAGTTAAATGCCAAATAAATCAATAGATGACAATATTGTCTATCAGGTTAATAAATATGATAAATAACTGTTATATTCTATATGTAATACTCCATTTTATAAGCTAATGTATTTCTTCAGAACATTCAAACATTCTAATGTTATGCACCAATGCCAGTATCTAGTCCACCCTTCAAAGCAATTTTGGAACTCTTTTCCTTTGGGTAAAGAAAGAAGTCATTGGGGGCCAGATCAGGTGAGTAGGGAGGCTGTTCCAATACAGTGATTTGTTTACTGGCTAAAAACTCCCTCACAGACTGTGCCATGGGAGCTGGTGCATTGTTGTGATGCAAGAGCCATGAATTGTTGGTGAAAAGTTCAGGTCATCTAACTTTTTCACGCAGCCTTTTCAGCACTTTCAAATAGTAAACTTGGTTAACGGTTTGTCCAGTTGGTACAAATTCGTAATGAATAATCCCTCTAATGTCAAAAAAGGTTAGCAACATCATTGCAACAGGTTCGCAAACTTAATCGTCAGGCCTCATGTACCAGTCTTTATGAAGCAAGAATATATATTTTCCTCACATGTGTTAATTTTGTTAATATATTCAAATCTTAAAGTGGTTCAGTACTTTTATATATTTTAAAAATACATATATATTTCCATATAACCTCTCAGAAGCAGGGCCATTGTGTCTGACTTCATCTGTTTGATGGCATATATCATGACACATATTTGTAGGCTTATTATCATATTTTCATTCATATGCTGAAAGCCTTATATAAAAAATCATAATATGACAGACAGATAAAGTGGGCAGGGCAATAAGGGTATACCCGTTCTAATGACATGCTAAACATAAGGCACTCTTGGCATAGGATATGTTTTTAACTGGGATCATTGATCCCAGTTAAATAACAAAGCTTCCTTTGTTATTTACTTCCTCTAGAACTTACTCGAAAGTGAAATCATTTATTGAATCACAGAGTAATAGAATCTGAGACTTAGAACATCTGAAGCCATCTGTAGTGGGTTAAATGGTAGCCCTAAAGCTATATGTACATGTCCTAATTCCTGGAACCTGTGAATATTATCTTATCTGGAAAAAGTTGTGCTTAAGGTGAGGCTCTTGAGAGGAAAATCTTATCCTGGATTATGTGGACGGGACGTAATATACAATCATACGTATACTTAGAGAGAGGCAGAAGCCTGAAACAATACATAAAGGAGAAGGCCATGTGGAAATGCAGGCCAAGATTGCAATGATGCTACAGCAAGTCACAGAATTCCAAAGACAGCCAGTAGCCACTTGTAGAAAAAAAAGAGGCATGGAATGGATCCTCCCTAAGAGCTGCTGGAGGGAGTGCAGCGCCACTGTCACCTTATTTCAGAACTCTGAGAGAATAAATTTAATTTTTTAAGCTACACATTTGTGGTACTTAACAAAAACAATACAGAAAAAAAGGTACAGCAGCTACATAAAACTAATACACCATCTCTTGCAAGCTCACATATCTTTAGGTAAAAAGTTTACTTGTCAAATTGCTGCCCAGGTTCCCCTTGAACTGATCAAGTATAAGCTAACCTCTAGGTAACTTAAGAGGGTTTCCTAGTAATACCTGGCTTATTAGCATATTCCTATTAGCATATTCTGCTGAAATCTGTCTCCTGACAGTTTCTTATCCCAGACCCACCACAATTAACAGGTGACACATCAGTCTTCCGGTATAACATAGACCATGTCTCTTCTTACATGAAATTCCTTTGAATATTTGAAGACTTGAATATTCCTTTGAATATTTGAAGAATATTAAAATATTCAAATATTTGAATATTTGAAGTATTAAGCACCCCTTAATCTTTCTTGCATAAATTAGAATGCTATATTTCTTATAACCTAGCTAAAAGCTGTCCCATGAACCTCTCTCAGTCTTTTCTGCTCTTCCACCACAGAGAGTGAAGGATACTTGATCATGAACCTGTGTACCTACGGGATACCTGGCACAAGAAGATATATGCAAACCTGAAAACACAACAACTTGAAGTATCGGTTGATTTCAACGGTGAAAATGGAAGACAAGCAATTTTAGAAACAAGCAGCAGAAACAGAGATAGGCAGAGAGGTAGAGACAGACAAAGAAAGAAGGTGGAAGGAAGGGAGAGAGGGAGGAAGAAAGGATGAGAAAAGAAAACATAACAAGTAGACCCATGAATCTCTTGGTTATACAGAATCATTGGATCATAATGAACAGGAATGGAGAAAAAACAGAAAGGGGGGATGGAAAGGAAGACTTGCTAAGGAAAGCCTGTTGAAGAATTTTAATAATAAATAATCAGTCATTAAGAGTTGGTCCAGTACATACCAAGCACTGTACAAAACATCTAAATATAATATCTCTGTTGTTACAATAAATTAAAGATGAAATTTGGTTTTATTACCTCAAATTGAAGGTTAAAAATAAACATTAGAAATATTATTCCACATTAAAAATGAAAAAGAGACTTAAATATTTCATCAAAATCATACTTCCCATGAATTGTGAAGCTGGAATCTGAACCCACAACTCTTTCGTTGCTAATGTGACTTCTTAAGCATTTTGATATGCTCCCTCTTGATCCAAATAACCATACATCTTACTATTATTTTACATTGTCTTTATTACTATTTATTCCAACTTATCCTCGCTTTTTATCCCCATGCCTCTCTTATCAGAGTAAGACCTGCAAACATAATTTGAGAGCTAAAGGGAAGTCCTTGAAAGGTGATATCAGAGAACTAGAGTTATCAAACTAAGACTATCGTTTAGCACAATGTCTGAAACAGTATATAAAACCTATTTACTTGTATCTATATCATATTTTAAATATATCTCTAGAAAACACCACAGTACAATCTTGCCACACATAATTGTGTGAGTGACATGTATCTGGAAATAGATATAAAACTGGTTTTCCTAACCAAAGCCACATTTGACGCTATTTTCTTGTTAACTTCTTTCATTTAAATAAGATACAGAGTCTATTTTCTACATCTTTGTTTAGAGGCCATGGTTATTAGTACCCTAAATTACTTCCCTGTGTGGTTTTATATTGAAATTGCCTCTATAATTACTCTCCCCTGAAATTTCTATGGTTAAGTTTAGCAACTAAATGTGAATTGCTTCTAAATGAAGATATTTGGTCAGTGCTGTAAGTTCGCTTATTTATAACTAATCATCAAGCAGGTAAAGATTTTATTTACTTTTGGAAACTTAAAGCATTTCAAATAGCCCTATCATCTCTTTTTATTCATTTATTTATGATTCAAGAAATTAATCTTACCAGTGTCATTTGATTCTGAGTGGTATGTTGTTACCATCATAGTTCTGTTGATTTTTAATAACTGATACAAAGTTTTAAATGAAGTGTTTAATTGTGTTTGCAGATAGTTTCCTGAGCCATAAATAGCGAACTCTCAAAATCCTCTTTCATTTTCATTGACACTAGATAATCAACTTGTGCATTTCATTGAAATGAGGCATAGGGAGCATGGTGCCAGCAAGGTCATCACAACTCAAAAAGAACATGAGAAGATTTCAGGTCACCACAAGTCACAGAGGGCAAATAGAAACTTTGCATAACCTTACCATGGCACTGTATCCAATAATTATTTTCCTTAGAACGTTTCAGTGTAAAAGACTGCACAGATCCCTGCATACAAATCTAATTATTCTTCCCACTCCTAAGAGTAGGTTATTCTTGCTGTTTCTATTGTCATTTTCAGGTCATGGATATGAAAATAGAATTTATCTAACTGCAATGCCATTTGTCCAATGATGTCCTGGAAGAATTTATTTTTCTTTAAAAAGTGAATGCTTCACTTACAACGTTACTGTACTCATTTTATTTACCCAAGGAAGTTATTTGCCTTTCGCTGAATGAGTTGAAGTTAATTAAATATGTGATACTTTTATTTTCATCATTATAGCATGAGTCACAGTTTTCAAAGAAGTCTACCTATAATTTTAGTACAATAGCAAAGCTCTATATTTGAAAATGACTGAGCTTTCATATTTAAAATCATAACATTTTTAGTAAAAGATGAGAGTGCATTACTCATCATAACAGAAAATAGGAATTTTCATGTGAAGGTATAAGGAGGTAGGGCATTGTCAGATGATTTTAGGAACACTGTCTCATTACTCAACTTCATTATTTGAAAGGAGGAAGAATTTTAAAACTATATTTTGATAAAATTGGGCGATAACATGGAGGCAGTGGTGAAATTAAGACTGTTTCTCTTGAACTATATATACAAAAAATGCAAATATTTAAAACTTTATGTAATTAAATAGATGAAACCTGTGTTTTTAAAACAACAAATGTGAAAGTATTTACAGAATATGACTTTTAGGGAAATTGGACCCTGGAAAATAGGCTTAACTTATAATAAGATATTTTACTATCTATGTACAAACTCCACACCATAATGTCTGACTCTGAGACCACTGAAACAATATGGATTCTCATGTGTCCTTCATATATATTCAGAGTACTCACCAAGTACCAGAGGTGTTAATGCCCTGAAGCGTGTAAACATTATAAAGCAACTTCGTTCCATGTAAATATTTTCCAGAAATATATCTAGTGCTACCATGTATGGAGATGCTGTAACCATGATTTATGATAAAGTAAGTTATTGCATCAGATATTAGAAAATATGGTATCATTTTATATAACACAGCATCAGGACTTTTCAATATACACAACATTAATATTACTATGATGGTCATAGTAGGTGGACTCTTTTGGCATGCCATGATAAAAGGCTGCCCAAGTCCTAGCTCGGGACTTGTCTGATCTGTCCAATCTGCTGCCTGATCTAGGCTGAATGGTATGTCTATATGGCCGCTGATCAATATTCCTAACAAAATGAAACAAATTTTAGTAAGCAGGATATGAAGAATAATGAGCTAATCTTATATTTATTAAAATAAACTACTTAGTTTAATGAAACACTACCATAAATAAAACTAAACAATGAACATAGGAGATCAGATGATTTATCGAATTAGGAAGTGACCTTAGTTTCAATGTTTAATTTCAAAAGTATACTTTGTACAACTTACCCAATTTATTTAGAAGGGTATATTGAACATGCATGACTACATTACTAAGTTAAGATAAATAATAGATATTATATTGAGTAAAAACAGTCCTTATATAGACAAACATCTCTGTGTAGTTTGTAAGTAGTCTAGAATTGGGAATCACAATGGTACTCAATTATTTGTCATTCATTAATGAATTTTAACTATGAATATCTACAATCCATAAATGGGAATACATATTAGGAGCTACATCATAGACTGTGGACAAGATTATAGCTTTCTATTGTTATTCACTTGTAGTATAATCAGGTTGAATTGATGGACCATTGACTTATTAGCATTCTATACATTATATTTTATAATAATTCTTATTCTTCCCTTTCTTATGAATGGTAGGCTACCATGACATTCTATGAAAAACACCTTTTCCTTTGGGACATGCTTTAACATTTGCATGGTTAGCTAGAGCTGGACTACTTTGAAGATCAGGTAAACTGTGATAGGTGATCCACCAGTCAGAAAACACATTACAGCTATTGAAGTAACACATACATTTTCTTCTTTGAAATTTATGTCTACTAATTCAAACCATTTTAAAAATACTTACTGAGCAAAGGTGATTTTTCAGGGAATTGAGATGCTAATGATTCATAGCAAATGATTATCAACAATCTTTTCACATGGTCCTAAATTGTGGGGATTTTTACATCTGAGGACTGGGGTACAGATTATTCAGGCATAACAGCAAGTTAAGAGTAGAGGCAGGCTTAGTGTAAAACAGATAACCACATCTTCCATCTAGAAAGAAGAATGTTAGACGTATTGACTTCTTAACTGAGATTACATCAACAGTCTGGAGGTGAACATAATTTTGCATAGTTTTTATTATGACATGCCAGTATAAAATAAAATAACCCAAACAAATAAATAAAATTGAATAATAAATCTCAATTCTTAGGCAGCATCATTTTTTCCTCACTAGTTAAATGCTTATTAGAATACTGAAGGAAAAATAACAAGCAATATTGCCATCCAATGGTGAAATTGTTACATGTAAAGTATATTAAAAATAAAGATGGGAATATAGAACAATATTTCAGAATTAGTAGAAATATCTTTCTTTTTACTGCCTGCATTTTCTGGGAAAAATAAAGGAAATGTTTGATGCTGTTAATATAATGAGTACTAATCTAAAATAAAAAGAAACTGCTAAGAGTGGGTTTTCACCTTTTTCAAGCACAAAACAAGAGAAGCTTTAATTCATGTTATTTAATCATTAAAGAGGTAGGAGAATGGAGCTCGCAAAACTTATTAGTATCATTTTAATTCTTTATTTTGCATTATGCTTAGCAAATATTTTTCTTTCACAGTCAATTAAGGCTCTACCTGAATCTTGTCCCCACCCAAAAGACTTCAGCACTAACTTTATCTCTCCCAAGCCCCCAGACACTTCATACATACGTTGTTCTTTATTTATAATCATTTGATTTAACTTAGAATCATTGACATAATCATTGGCACACCTTTTTAACTGAGAAAGGAGGGATTATGTTTTATTCATTTGTAACATTAATAACTGTCCGTGCCTAACAGGCCAACAATTAATAATAGTCGAATTTAGTAGAATTGTATGAATCTGAATGGCTATGGCTGTATGGATTTGCATGTTCATACTGAAATGACTATATCTCACTAGTTAGGCAGATTATATCTCACTCGTGAAATTCAAAGAGTAACTTCAAAATTCTTAATATGTGGACATCTTTCCTATACTTAATGGCAAGAGGAGATTACAATAGCTAAATATTGGATAGCTATAATTGATAAATAATAAAGTTTATCATTATGCCTATTGTATAGAATGTACTTAATAAATACTAGTCAGTGAAGTTGTGCTGCTGCTAGTAATGATAAGGATTACTTGGGCTGCTGTAGTTGGATGTTATTAACCTGGTATGTCAGACACATACATTTAGAGAAAAAGAAGAAATGCATTTTGATTTCCTAGGATTTAATTAATTACTGCAGTAATCAGTTTACATATGTATTGCTAACTTACATATTTTTCATTTAGCTCTACAAGAAATATTTAAAGAACATTTTGGAACTTCTCACTCTGTTAGGTAATACGAATGTGAGAGTAAACCAATAGAAGTGGTCTCTGCCGAAACTAAAATAGTCTTAGTGACTCAATGGATTTTGATCATGCAACTACAATTCCAGTAAGTGCTATGGACATGGTAATTGGATGGCAATAGCAGGAACATCTATCGTAGAGTGAGAAACTCAGGGAATGACATTTGAAAGAGCTAAGACACAAGAATGAGTAGTAGTTAACTAGGTGACCGAGTTAAAGGAAGGTAAAAGGAGAACTTCAGGGAGAAGAAACAACTTTAAAGATAGTTTGAGGGAGAGAGGATCCTGGAACTTTTGAGGGATTGAAAGATTCATTTGGTTTAAGGGAGATAGAATTCAAAATGAAATTGAAATCCTAGGCTGGGCTTTTTAAACTGTGTCAAGAATTTTAGATTTACCTTAATGGGTAGAAGTCCTAGGCAGCACAATAAAGGAAGAAAAAATAAGTAAACACATTGATCTGAGTAGAAGAAATAATGTTTTTATGTGTAGATGTTGAGTGCCTACTTAGACAATAGCAAAGAATCTACTTTAAAAAATTTCCTAGAATTAATACATGAATTCAGCTGTGTAGTAGGATTCAAGAACCATTTACAAAAAGGAATGATATTCCTATATACAAAATGTATATGGAGAGGCTAAGGAACCAAAGAACCAAAACAATCTAAAGAAGAGCAAGGATTCACATTATCCAACTTCAAGGCTTTCTATAAAGCTACAGTAATTCTGTTGAAACCAGACTCCCAAGTTTTGTTTGAGAGAAAACCCCATGCATATTCTCTCAGTGTTTTCAGGTTGCTTGACCTGACTCTTGCTCCAGAAATGAGGCTTTATAATTATATATTCATCAATACGCCCTGTGTTAAGTATGATTCCCCTGAGTCAAGGTCTCGTGTGTACGTAATTTATTCGGGGACACTATCATGGGAGAGTGTTAATAGATTGGGGAAAGCAGGACACGAAGAACTAGCTAGCTCAAGCTAAGTCCTAAGAACATTCGCTTTACCCTATCCCTGAAGTTAGGCCACAGAATTGTCCCCACTAAGACTAATGAGCTGGGCTTTCATACCCTGGTTCCCAGCTTTCATAACCCGTTCACAATTAGTCAATTTGCTATAATGAGAATTTGGCTGGACATCTGATAATAACCTCTAGCTCTTTCTTTTATGATTGATTTGAAGCTTAAAGAATGTCGGTTTGCTTCAAACACTTATGGTCCCAATGGAGATATTTAGAAACCAAGTCAAAAGAACAGAAGGTAGAGCCAAGAGATAGGAAGAAGCAGTCCCATGACCTTATTTTAACACCGAATGCAGCTTTTCCTAAAGCCACATTCTTCCCCAATGCTTCAGTTACTCGAAGTTATTTGAACCAATATAGATGGTGCCAAAAAAAAAATGTATACACATTTAAGAAAGGAAAAACCTGTATTAAAATTACATTGATGGTAACCACTTTGAGCACCTCTTGTAATTACAGAAGTCAAATGTGACTTGCATTCATCTTTTGTTATCAGTATATACTGAATATTACAATTTTAATACAATTTTTTTTTCCTTTCTTAAAATGTGTATGCATTTTTTTGGCACTTTCTGTATATTCTTTCCCCGCCTTCTATTTTCTTTGCTCAAGGCAGACAATTTCACAAAAGAGTTATAACTGGTACGGGACTGACAGAATTCTTATAAAAAAGAGTGATTCCAGAGAATCCTTCCATTTGAAGGATATACAGAAATTAATTGAATAAAGAGTTTGCTCTGCCTGCTACTGGTTCCTAACATTGCATGAACACATCACAGACAATGAAGGCATGTAACATGATCAGCCTTTCCACGAGGGAAATTCTGTACTTGTTTATTATATTTTAATAAGTTTAAAACAGAGAAATTCAATGAGAATATCTTGTATATATCCATTTACCTATCTGTTAAAATTATTAGGTGTAACTATTTTGTCAATATGATTTATCAGAGAGAGTTAGAATACTCCTTATTCCATCTCTGCAGTCGAGTCCTCAACCGTTTCTCCTCAGGCACAATCACTTATCACAAATTTGTTATGTGTCTTTTTCATTCACGATTTTGTAGTTACTTCACACCCACAAAATATGTGAGTATATATAAACAAAAAGTACATATAGGAATGTAATAAATAACATTAAGATAAATATACTATGCATAGTTTATTTAACATTGAATGCTGCAGAATTTCATGACTACCCTCCAATTTATTTATATAATATATAACAAATATATCTTTTTAAATTCCATTACCTTTTAATTTTATGTGTTATTTTACTAAGAATATCAGTTGTAGTGAGTAAAAACTTGAATTTACACCTGAAACTGAATAATATTGAATGTCAACTATAATTGTGTATATATATATACACACATACATACATACGAACTCTGACAATTAGGTTTGCAAACTCATCCTAGAAAAAGTGCTACATACCTCATTGTTGAATATCACTACAGTCACCTTCAAAGTACTCCCCACGGGAAGCTATGCACCGATATCAAGGCCTAATTCACCTTTCAAAGCAATTTTGGAACTCTTTTTCTGGAATGGCCATCAGAGCGGTCGTCGAATTACCCTTGATATTACCTGTGATTAATTTTTTAAAATAACTTTCATTCCTGAGCTAGTGAAGACGTCGTGAATTCTCTAAACATCAACTGAGATCCTCACTCTAGCTACTACAATCCTCTGATACTTCATAGAGTGGAAAAAATCCTCATCTTTCTAAGCTTTCTTTGTCTTCCTTTCAATATTTCCTTTATCTTTGGGTAAAGAAACAAGTCATTGAGGGCCAGTTCAGGTGAGCAGGGAGGGTGTTCCAATACAGTGATTTGTTTACTGGCTAAAAACTCCCTCACAGACAGTGCCCTGTGAGCTGGTGCATTGTTGTGATGCAAGAGCCATGAATTGTTGGCGAAAAGTTCAGGTCATTCAACTTTTTCATGCAGCATTTTCAGCACTTACAAATAGTAAACTTGGTTAACTGCTTGTCCAGTTGGTACAAATTCATAATGAATAATCTCTCTGATATCAAAAAAGGTTAGCAACATCATTGCAACAAGTTCGCACACTTAATTGTCAGACCTAGTGTGTATGCGCGCGCGCTCGTATATACAGAGGGTGCCAAAAAAATGTATACACATTTTAAGAATGGAAATAACTGTATTAAAATTGTATTCTCAATACGTACGGATAACAAATCCAACAGATGCTCAAAGTGATTACCATCAGCATAATTTTAATACAGTTTTTTTCCTTTATTAAAATGTGTATACATTCTTTGGCACTCTGTGTGTGTGTGTGTGTGTGTGTGTGTGTGTGTATAGATATAGATACCTAGATATAAACATAGATATCTAGATATTGATATAGATATAGATATAGATATTTGTATATTGTCATAAACGTGGAATACAGCAAAGGGAATAGAGTCAATGGAATTGTAACAGCTATATACGATGTCAGAGGGGTAGTAGATTGGGGGAGGGCAGTTATCACTTTATGAGGGGGGTAATTGTCTAACTATTACATTGTTTTGCACACCAGAAACTAATTTTAAAAGGTCAAATATTTAAAAATCCAATTTAAGAGTCTTTTTCTTCTAATAGGAGAAATCAGTGCTTTTAGAAAAATAATTGTAGTTGTTGATATATTAGATTTTATTATTGCCATTTTATTTTGGAATTTATATTTACTACTTTTCCTTGTTTTTTTTCTTTTTTTCCTGACTTCTTTTTGATTATTTTTTTCTATTTCCTTACTTTCCTTTAATCACTAAACTTCTATTTCTGTTTTTCTAATAAATTATACCTAAGTTTAAACATTTATATCTCTTTCCTCTTCACTGAAAAACAGGCACTGTGGGACATAAACTAATATGCATCTCAGAAGATTTCTTATTCTCATAAGATCAGGGGAATTTCACATATTCTTACCCATTACAGTATGCTTGCATTTGGATGGGGCCTCGTAGGAAAACCATCTCTCTTCTTTATATTGACTTTCATATGAGGAACTAGGCACTTAAATAGGAAAACTAATAGAACAACAGTTGCTAGTATCCTGTGTGTGTGTGTTCATGCGTGTGTGTGTGTGTGTGTGTGTGTGTGTGTGTTGGGTATGTGGGTTTAGGATAGGCTTCCACATATGGAGTCACAGGGACAAAGGAAAGATTTTAAATGTGATTATTTTTTTAAAAGACCTTTCATTCCTGAACTAGTGGATACATCTTGAATCCTCTAAATTTCAACTACAATCCTTACTCTAGCTACTAACTACCCTCTGATACTCCATAGAGGGAAAAAGAATCCTCATCTTCTCTCTAAGCTTTCTTCTAACATAAACATACAGGATTGGCTCCATAAAGAAGTTTATAGAACCTATTAGGAACATCATGGTGAAGGGAAAATATCACAGATTTTGGAAATAGATCTGGCTGCAACAAGGATCAATCCTCCCTCAATCGCATTACGTCTGGAGAAAGGTAAGCTCCCACCTGTTTGGTCCAAAATCACAAACTCATGTATCAATGTTGTATGTAATGTACAGATGTAAAATATAAAGGGGTCTTTCCCACTGAAACAGCTTTGTGCATCTCGAATGGTGCTTGCTGTCTTCTTAGAACGTGTTTTGCCATTGACTGTCTGTATGTAGGAGAACAGTCATACTCAAGTATTATTCAAGTGCCTGTATAATAGGTACCTACAGTCTACTTGGCATCAATTACAGTGTACTTCAATGAAGAAAACTTGGCTTTCCATCTCTGCCCATCCTGCAACCCATGTTTACTGCTTAATGGAAAAATTGTGCCTCAGAAGTATGTGCTTTCCTTGGCTTTTTAAAGAGAAAAGTTTGGAAAGAACTGACAGGATAGAAAAGTGCACTCAGAGATTAAATTTTCTTTGTGTGTACATTTCTAAGTTAGGCATTTCATCAAACACAGAGAAGGCACTAGGGGTTCTACTTTGTCCAGGAGAGAAAAGGCTATAATTCTAGGGGAAACTCATTGAAATGTCCCCCTTTGACAGACATGTTTACACCAGGAGCCCAGATATGAATAAGGCCAAACAAAAAGACTAAAGGGATCTCACGTGAGTGACTTAAGACTTACCTTTCAGTTAATGCTCCTGGGGGAACTGAGCAACTAAGAGAGTTCAGAGTACAGATCATCATGGAAGTTTGTGGAAAGGATCATAATATTCATTGTCTTCTCTGTATGGTATGCCAAAGTGTGAAGGATGAGAGAACACTCAATTTTCTTATGCAAGGAAAAAACAGCTCCATTTGAATCATACACTTGTTAAACCTTCATTTGAAATCTCTGCATGGATTTAGTTTTTAAATATAATTTGTATTAGAATTCATTCAATGAATATTTAATGTGCTAGGCACTCTTCTAAGTGCTTGGGATGCATCAGTTACATAATTAAAAAGCCCTACCTTCATAGAACTTACACTAGTCAGAGAAGTCAAGCAATACATATAACAAGGAAATTATAAAACAAAAACAAAACCATAATGAATAAGAAAACCATGTTGTATGTTCTTAGATGGTATATGTTAGTGAGAAATATAGACTATGGTTAAGGTAAAGGGATGGTTTGCAATTTTAAGGATGGTTTGAATGGACCTTAGTGATTTGAGCAAAGACATGAAGGATGTAGGGAATGAGTCAAGAAAATAACTACAAGGAGAATTCCTGGCAAAGGGAAAAGGAAGAATGAAGGGCTTACACACTAGCATATTTAGTGCATTCAATAAGTAATAAGAGGGTCATTTGCACTTGAATTCAAGTGAGTTGAAGGGACAAATATTAGTAGGGACCAAATATTAAAGGCGATAGGGACCAAATGATACACTGCTCTGTAGGCCTCTGTATGTATTTTGGCTTTGTGGGTAAAATGGGGATGTTTTGAACAAGATTTTTTTTAAATAAAATTACTAGAACACCGCCACTTCATTAATGTTTCAATAAGGTAGTTGCAATTCAGTTTGACTTTTCAAGGATAGAATACACGCTGACAGACTTAAACAATTTTCTATTCCATGTCAGTTCTTACTTCTGAATAATTAATGTTTTTTAGAGTTCATGTTTTCTGAATGGTTGATTCCTTTTTTGTTTAAATATAGTTGGTATACAATATTATATTAGTTTCTTTTTTTAATGATTTTAACTAAAATATAGTTAACATATAACATTATATTAGTTTCAGGTATACACCAGTTATTCAGCATTTAGATATCTAAGAAGTAATCACCATGATAAGTCCAGCAGCCGTCCGACGCTGTACCACGTTATCACAATATTATTGACTATATTCCCTATGCTGTACATTACATGTCTATGACTAATTTTTTTTATACCTAAAAATTTGGACCTTTTATACATAGTTATTACAATATTATTGACTTATTCTCTATGCTTTACTCTACATCCACATGACTATTTTGTAATTACCAATTTGTACTTAATCCCTTCATCTTTTTCATGCACCCCCTAATCTCCTCCCACCTATCACCCCAACAAATATGGTATCCATGTGATACCATACATAGTTATTACAATATTATTGACAATATACCTTATTCTGTACCCAACCTCCCCATGACTTCTTTGTAACAACCACTTTGTACTTCTTAATCCCTTCCCCTGTTTTCACCCACATCCCCAACCCTCCTCTCATCTGGCAACCATCAATTTGTTCTCTGTATCTATGAGTTTGTTTCTGTTTTGTTTGTTAATTTTGTTCTTAGATTCCACATATAAGTGAAATCACATTGTATCTGCCTTTCTCTGACATACTCCACTCAGCACGATACCCTCCAATGTCTATCCATGCCACCGCAGATGGCAGCAACACACTCCCTTCCATGGCCGAGCAATGCATATTCATTTTATATGTACCACCTTCTCTTTATCCATTCTTCTATGAATGGAAACCCAGGCTGCCTCCACATCTTGGCTATTGTAAATAATGCTGCAATGAACACATATGGATGCACGTGTCCCCTGGAAATAGTGTTTTGGGTTTCTTCAGATAAACACCCAGAAGTGGGATTACTGGCTCCTTATTTGTCTCTTGTTATGGCCTTCATTTTCAAGTCTATTTTGTTTGGTGTAAGTATTGCTACCCTAGCTTTTTTCCCTCCTCATTTTCATGAAATAAATTTTCCATCCTTTTATTTTCTGTCTATGCGTGTCTTTCAATCTGAAGTGAGTTTCTTGTAGGCAGCATATGTAGGGGTTTTGTTTTCTTGTCCATTCAGCCACCCTGTTATGTTATGGAGCATTTAATCTACTTATATTGAAAGCAACTGTTGATAAATATGTAGTTATTGTCATTTTATTATTCATATTATTACCTTCCCCCCCTGTGGGGACAGAGCCCCAAAAAGCAGTTTCCAGGCTCTCGGCCTCACATAGAAAGGTGCTGGCTCAGGTAGTAAATGGCCATCGACTGTGATCAAATGGCCATCAGCTGTGGCTAGTTGGCCGTCAGCTGTAACGAGTGAGCCATTGGCCACTAATATAACTGCTGTGGTTATGCTAGCAAGAAAAATGGGGGCTAGCAAGAAGATGGTGGCTGAGCTTGCGGGCGATCACAGTGAGGGTTGAGAATTGTGTGGCTCCTGTTTCCTGTGTCTCCAACCCAGCCGCCAGTGAGAGTACAGTGGTGTGACTCCCCTACCTATGGCTCCGTGGGTGTTCCTTTTTGGCCTCACCATGTCCTGCGTACTTGTGTGGGGAGCAGGAGCTGAGACACCCCAGGCCGCCCCGCATGACACCCCCCAACCCCCATCTTAAAGAAGTCCCTTTAGCATTCCTTATAATACTGGATTGGTGGTGATGAGCTCCTTTAGCTTTTTCTTGTCTGGGAAACTCTTTATCTGTCCTGGCTCCCATAAGGTTCAGCTGCTGATAATGCCTCCTGCTGTATGCAGCTCAATGAGTCAGCAGGATGGAGCAGCAGAGCTCACCAGACCAATGAGATTCAGATTTGGCCTGTGGGGGCGGGCTCAACACAGGAAAGATGGTGCCCATTTGCCGGCTGAATGGTAGAAGGACCCCACACAGGGAAAATGGGGACTGTTCCTCCAGTCTTCACCCCAAGTTACGCAACTCAGTCTCTCCTGAAAAGTCTCCAACACCCCCAGAGTCACGTTCCCTCTGCTGGAGTCCAGGGTGAGTGTCTGTGTGGGACCTTTAAGAGGATTTCTGCGTTTCTTGCAGCCTTCTATCTCACCCAGATGGTCAGAATCCCGTTTTTCTCAGCCAGAAGTTATGGGAGCCCCTCTTTTCAGCACCAGTATTCTGGGCTGAGGAGCCTGCTGTGAGGGGCAGGGGTCCCTCGGTCCTTCATGGGAAACCTCTCTGACTGAGCTATCTCTCCCAATTTTTAACCACCACACATGGGTGTGGGTCCAGCCCATTCTGCCCCTCCTATCAGTTGTAAGGTGGTTGTAGGGCTTCAGCTCAGCTAGACTTCAGGCAATTCTCAATAATGATTGTTCTGTGGTTTAGTTATAATTGATGTGGTCCTGAGAAGAAGTGAGCACAGTGTTTACCTACTCCACCCTCTTGACCAGAAACATTAAATTAGTTTCAGGTGTACAATATAGTGATTTGATATTTATATACCCTAAATTTAGTAATTATCTGTCACCCTGCATTACAGTATTATCGACTATATTGCCCCTCACCATTTTTACCCATCCTCTCACACCTTCAATCTAGCAACCATCATTTTGATATCTGTTACTATGACTTCATTTTTTATTTTCTATTTTTTGATTCCACATATAAATGAAACCATACAGGGTTTGTCTTTCTTAGCCTAACTTTTTTCACTTAGCATAATACCCTCAAGATCCAACCACGTTGTTGCAAATGGCAAGATTTTGATATTTTTTATGGCTGAGTAATATTCCATTGAATGAATGAACACACACACACACACACACACACACACACACACATAACATCTTCTTTATCTATTCATCTGTGGATGGACACTTAGGTTCCTTCCATATCTTGGCTACTGAAAATAATGCTGCAATAAACATAGGGTTTCATATATATTTTGAATTAGTGTTTTTGTTTTCTTGGATAAATACTCAGAGTGAAATTGTTGGATCATATGAAGGATCTATTTTTACTTTAGTTTCTCCATACTGTTTTCCATAGGGGCTGCACCAATTTACAGTCCCATCAACAGTGCACAAGGGTTTCCTTTTCTTCACATCCTGACCAGCACATGTTACTTGTTTACATTTTGATAATAGCCATTCTGACTGGTGTGAGGTGGTATCTCATTATGATTTTGATTTGCATTTCCCTGATGATTAGTGATGTTGAGCATCTTTTTATGTGTGTGCTGGCCATTGTATATCTTCTTTGGAGAAATGTCTCTTTATGTCCTCTGCTGAATGAGTGACTGCTTATGCAACTCTGTTTTATACTCTTCCCAACTTTTGTCTAAGTAAAACTGACATTTGAGGAAGAATTCTCTATTCTTAAATGCAAGTCTTTAAGATAATTCTCATTGACACAAAACTTGCCTTTTTGATATCTGAAATTGATATTTTTTTAAGTTTATTGGGGTGACAATTGTTAGTAAAGTTACAGGGTTTTAGGTGTACAATTCTGTAATACATCATCTATATGTCACATTGTGTGTTCACCACCCAAAGTCAGTTTTCCTTCCATCACCATGTATTTGACCCCTTTTACCCTTGCCTACCCCCTTACCCTCTGGTAACCACTAAACTGTTGACTGTGTCTGTGAGTTTTTGTTTCTTCATTTGATTGATATCTTTCTTTTCAACAGAATATAATATTTAAATGTTTTAAATGGATAAAAAATTTTCATTTTCATTACATTTAGAGTCTCTCTGACATGAAAATGCTAGGAAATACCCTGAAAATCTTATCTATGATATGGAAGCATCACTGACCCTGAGATGTTTCTTCTATCCCTGCCTTGTTTCAACTACTTTTTTTTTTACCTCATTATAGAAAATAGCAAACAAACAAAAAAAATAATGGGAGTACATAAAAAGCTACTAACTATTTTCCTGTCCCTCATTCTTTGCATTTTATTGATCTGCATGTTTGTTCAGTGAAAAACATCAAATCAAGGATGGTAGGTAGACCCTACCCCACTACTGAATTTAGGCACACAAACTGATGTAACTGCCATCCTAGTATTACCTGGTCATACTCTCAGTATTGGAACATGCTTGACTATTTCCAGATTTTATGCAAACAATTTTCTTCCATCAACCTAGAAAGCTGGCCTATCTTGTTCTTTATTTCAAACTGATATAAAATACCCTTAACAGGGAAATGACTAAACTTAAGAGCAGGGCACAAATTCTCCCATCAGAAACTAAAACCAAGATATTCTGGAACTTTTAAAAAATGTTCCTGTCAATGATTTGTTTTTGGTCTAATCTCACTGAGAAGACATATACGATCAGATTGATTCTAGCATAAATGTGTAGATATGGTTCATGCTTTCTAAAATAGAAAGTGTATTTATATACAATGATAGGATAATAAACCTGGAAGTAAGTGATATAGGTTATATTTAGAGACTTAGTGAACCTATATAAATTTGCACTAATGGATCAGTAAAAATGTACCAACTCCTAAAAGTATGACAGATTAAAAAATTAGTAATTGGTCAAATAGTACTTAAAAGAATTTGATCCCAGGTAACAACAATATGAACCCCTTTTACTCCTATTTATAAGTAAAATACATGGGTAACATGATAGCTAGATTATATAATACCCTGACTGCACTTCAATGAGTTTGAAGGATTCAGATTTCACTAAGTTTTGTTCATCGAATACACACTTTTTAAAAATGTCGTTTTTTCCTTTGTTAAGCAGTCTATATCTTTTTGGCATTTTCATAATAAAGTAATGTAAGATGTTCTATTTTTAAAGGTATTTTGTTTTGTTTTGTTTTGAGAATATGGAAATTGTCAGTAATCATAAAATATAAAGAAAGGGTTGGGTTTCTAATAATATTGGTGTTAAAAAAACTATTGCAACTGTAAGTTACCCATTATTTTACCATCAAGTTAAAATGTCAATCCAGCATTTTAAAAAATATGAATAAAAAATACAATCTTCAAGAGTATCTACTCCTGAAAAAGAAATGACCATAAGTTGTTAAGTTTGTTAGAGAGTAAAAAATTGCTCCTAGGAAGTGAACTCATTTTTCTTGCTTATAAAAAAAATTATTTCTCAACATGGAGAAAAAAATATATATTTCACAGCCTAAAGACCTGCTATTTAAAATTATGCCCTGGGAAAAAGATAATTGCAAAGGTATTCTGGAGATAGATTTTGATCTCTGCAAGGATATGAACTACAGTGATCAGAGGGCATTCTAAAATGCTTCAAAATGTGTTAAACCAAGGAATAACTCAACCTGAACACCCTTTATCTTTTCAAGATTGAATGCTGGTGAGGAAGAGCTATAGGTTGCCAGAGCAATAATAGTGTTTGAAGCGTAAATTGAGACATTAAATAATTGGAGGTTCTATTCAGCATATTGTTAAGCTAATTGTACATCTTTCAAAGGTTTAACAAATAACCCATGCCTGTATGCAGCTTTACATTTATATCACATTATAATCAGGTAAGATCAACTTTGTATCAATTGAATAAGGTCTAAAATTCCATATTAAATAAAAACTACATTTCTGAAAAACATAGTATGGTTTGTCTTCTAAATAGAACAGACAGCCCTAAAACTTATTGTAGATATGTACCAAAATACTCTGATAATTTTTATAATTATTCTTGTGTAAGTAACAGCAGTAATATATTATGTACCATTTATTTAACTTTAAAAAATAAAAGCAGAATAACATCCCACAAAAGGAATGTTCACAATTTTTTAAAAAAAATTATAAATAGTGTACACTACACCAAAAGGTTCAGACAATTAGATTTAACCACTCCTTCTCTTTGTTTTCCACAGCATAAAATGCATTTCTTATGTATTTTGTAAGTCCATGTTCTATATTATTCTCTTCATGCACCAAAACGCTGGATAAATCCGTGTATAGGAAATACATTTTAATAGTTAGAATAAATTTATTTTACTGATTAAGCGTTTAATATTTACTCACCAATGTGGTCTTTGTGATGCTATGTTTTCTCTAGGAATTATTGCTTTCAACAGCAATTATCTAATTTGGCCCCCTATATTTACAGTAAAGTTTGTTAGAGTTAGGATTACAGTTTATATCTACCTTTCCCTGTAAGTGACTGGAGGTTTGTCACGTGAGCATAGAGCTTAAAATGGCATCATTACATTGGCAGTGTTCTAACCAAATTAGACAGCAAGTACTGGCAAAATACAATTGAACATTTAAATATATTCTTTGCACGGGCTTATCAGTTTGCCTTTTTTAAAGCAGAGACTCATTCTAAATTCGTGTTTTGGAAACAAGACATTGACTTCTAGTCATACTCTGCCAGCTATGTGATCTTGAAAAAGAACTCCTTTAGTCTTTCCTGCCTCACTTTCCTCATCAGAGAAAAGGACTGGGCTGTGTAGTTTCTGAAGTCCATCCAATCTCTAAAAAGTGAAATAGTAAAGAAGTTCAAATATGCTTATTGTTCTCTTTAGTACATGCTTATCCCCTTGTTGAAAATTTACTATATTCCAGGTTTGAATATAAGTGCACATTTCTATATATCAAAAATCGGTGCAGTCACAAAAAACTCTAAAGAAAGAGAAAAAAAACAACTGTTAGATGATGGATAACCCTAAGAGAACTTAAAAAGTGTTTGGCATCTTAGAATCTATGTAATTTATTATTATTATATTATTGTTGTTATTATTATTATTATTATTATTATTATTATTTTCATTCTCAGAAGGAACTGAGCATGCCATGTGCCAAATGCCATGCTAAGATATCTGAAGCTCCATTTTAACTATTGTCTAAAAAAAAGGGTTTATTGCAGTTTGGAGGTCATTTATAATTTTACATTTGTATAATGTATTTAAACAGTATTGATTGTATTTAAAATTCAGATTTTAACTTTTTACTACTTAGATATTTATGAATCCTCTGGGGAAACTATTACATTTTATTTATTTTCATGCTGATGAAACTCAACATGGTAAACACAATATAAAGTAATTTTATTTGTGAGTTGATTTTACACAAGGTCATTTAGGCTTTGTAACTTTTAGACATGACTGAAAAGTTGTATAGATGAATATATCAATAAATAATTGGTAAGGTTAATAGTACAGGTATATTTGTGAAATATTACAATCCTATTTTGTATCAATTTTTGGAGTTACCCAACACTTTCCTTTGCCATTGTTGTCAACATAGTACAAGTCTGAGCTACTTCATCCCTGTTTCATTAATATCCTCTCGAGTCTTCCACCTCTCATTCTTTCTACTTATTTTATTCAGAAATTTTCATAGACCAACTTTATAAACCATTTTCTTGATGACCCTTCACAAATCAAACTTATACCGTAACTCCCCAATACTGAGGAGGCTATATTGCTGTTCCTCCATCTAAATTAAAGCATTATTTCTTTTTTTTTTTTCACTAGTCTATGTCAGCTTACTCTTTTGTTAGAGGCAAACTGACTCGTCATCAATGACTCAGCAAAACGCATCTTCTAGAAAAGGCATGCTATCTGTCCTCAGATTGTGAGCCGCCCCCATTACCCTTCTCTAACCAACAATTACTTATTCACAAATGGGATCTACCTCAAACCTCACCTATTATATGAAACCCTTTCCACAAGTTACAGATGAAATTGACTACACTGAATGCTCATCTCTAGTGTTGCCTAAAAATCTTCATAATACACCAAGTCATATATTATCAGTTAGCCATCACTATTTGTTGTCTATAGCTCTAATATCCTAATGGACACATTTAATCTGAAGATTGTTGTTATACGCATCGCTAGGATAAAGGTTTACATCTTTAAGACCATAGAGAATAAAGGGCTTAGGGATATTGGCGCAAACCCTACAATGCCATGCAGTCCGGTTCTTGCATACTTCTCAGTCTCTCTACTCACCATGCTCCGCTTTATTATCTGGACACCAGCCCAATTGTTCTGACACCATTTTCCATTCTCTTCAAGGTTTGCATACATGCTATCACTTCTGCCTGGTAGGTTCTTGCTTCTCATTTGCCTTGTTAACTCCTATTCAATGCTTAGATGTCAACTCAGCACCCTTTAGAGGGAAGCCTTTCCTGACCTTCGTGACTATTTTGAATCTCCTCCTTCTACACTCATAACACCAGGTATGTGTCCGTTGTAGATATTAATATGCTTGAAATATTGTGTGTATGAAACAACACACAACGTGCTTGAAATCACACATGTGTATGATTTTGTGTTTGTCTTCCTTTCCCACTTGATTAGAAAATTTCCATATCTGATATCTCAGTGAAAAGAATAGTACCTGGCACACATTGGACACCGGATACATATTTTTAAACTAGAACATAACTCTGGTGCAACTCAAGGTATCAAGAAATGTGACAGCTTTAATATCCTATTAGGTTGGTGCAAAAGTAATTGCGGTTTTTGCAAATTTTTTTTAACCTTTTAAACCGCAATTACTTTTGCACCAACCTATTACATGGAAAACTCCCAAATAAGGGATATGCGTCCCAATTTTATAGGTCTCTAATCCTTTAGCTCTTTAATTCTTTTAATTAGATGAGGACATTATTAGTTAAGGAAGCAATTTTTAAAAAACAAAGGAAATAAAAGGGACTCGGTTTAAATTCTAATTATACAATAAAATTATTTCCATTACACAGTAACATAGCATCTAATGTGAGCCTAGATTTCCTCAACTTTAAAACTATCATAACATTAACCATTCTTTCTGTTAGAATTAATTTTATACATATATATAAAAGTTTATATAAATATAAAAATAAATATGTGAAAAATAAATATAAATATTTATATAACTATATATATTATAGTACATGTAACATATATCTGTATATTTAGTAGTTTCAATGCAAAATGCTATTCAAATAAATTAAAATCATTATCCTAAAGTGGTGCATAACATTGTCCTCAATATCTATGAAAACTTAAAACTTAAAAAGTCTTTTGGATTTTTTATCATTAACCAAGAATAATGTCAAAATGAATCTTCTTTAAAGCAAATTTTGCTCTGTAGTAAAAGGTGTTATAGTGAGTTTCTGGTGAGTTTAATACGAAAACAGAAACTGAAATGGCATCAGGCTAAACACTAAGACAGCTAAGATTTAAAAAGCCCATTAGAATATAATGTCATTGACATCAGGGAACAAGTATTTTATTCCCCTTGAAACCTTCTGCCTTTCACTATATAAGACAGGACTTCATACAGAGTGAAGTCCTCTGTGGTGGTTGCTAGATAATGAGTCATGAAGAATAGCTAAATTAGAGTCAGGAAAAATCTATATCGCTGTAGTAATCATGTGTGTTGCAAAGAACATCAAGAGAGTAGCCAAAGGATGACAGTGAGAAAATAAGATTTGTACACCTGGTAAAATATATTGCTATGCAACTATTCAGGAAGTAACAGGATGACTTAATCTGATATCAAGTGTGAATTCAGAAATATAAAGTAAAAAACTCGTGATCTGTTATCACAAATTAAAAAGCAATAATCACAGCTAGAAGAAATGAAATCTCACTAGGTACCTTTGTAATTGTGCCTTCAAAAGACTTTTCTATCTTCACCTTTGTATTCACATTAAAAAAAACAACAAAATATTTAGACATATTGAAACACTTCTTGCAGGATGATGCAGGAAGTATTTATATAGCCAAGTAAAAGTGGAATCCAGATATATTTTCCTTAAAGACCAATCAGCATTTTAGCTGTGCTAGTATCATTCAAACTCCAATGGCATTATTTATTTTAATCTCATAGGCATTTTATGATGTATTTATGATTAATAGTGATGTCATCACTACATGTGAAATGGGGGTAATGATTTGAAAATATTAATATATATTCTTAATTACATATTAATTAAGGTGATCTTAAAACACATTCATGCCTCTTTAGGCAATGCAGGCCAGAGAGCTCTGGAGGGCATCTAACTTTGAGTGGTCGTTCCACTAATCTGGATCTCAGGCAAGCCGTCATGTCAAATCAAACCTGGTGGAAGAGTATAGTTGGGGAAAAGGAAGCCCTAAGTTTTAGATTCTCCATTTGCCAGCCAGGGCAGTCTCTCAAGGGAAACTAAAACTAGGTATTAAGTTCTAACATCAGGTAAATTTAGCCTTTAATGCCAGTAAGGTAAGCAGTAACAAGAGGGCAGAAATATGGCTGAAAGAGGTAGAGGAGGTGCTTGATCTCATAGCAACCCCTTTCTCCATTCAGCTAGATGACATCTGGGGAATGGGTGTGAAGGCAGAAGGAAGGGCACCAATTCACTTACCTGGTTCAGTTCATTCTGGTAAAAACTTGAGGTCCCTAAAGAGCATATGTGATTAAATTGTGAGGAGAATTGTTTTTCTCCCACTATGACACAGGGGCTAATGAGGAAGATCTGAATTTTTTTCACAACATAAAGCTACCATAGTACTGTCCACATCTGAATACTACTTACATTCATATTCCAGCTCCCCCACCACCCCCACCACACACACACACACACACACACACACACACACTCCTCTTAAGCTTGAAATTCACTTAACACTGAAGGGAACAGAGTTTGCCACCTCAGAATATGCATTTTGGGAGATAGTATTTTAAGCTGGTTAATTGTAAGAAACAAACGACTCAGGGAGAACTTTGACCTTCCCTCAAATGCCTAAAACAATAGAGGATCTAGTCCAAGAAGGGAACTATTGTCATAGATTAACTTTATGTTTATATGAACTATGTGTTATAGACAGGGAGGAACTTAAAAAGGCCCATTTGATCAAAGTCCTCTCTGTGTCCCATTGTTAAAGATGGCCAAGCAAACATTGTTTACCAAACATTTGTTTCTGCATCTCCATGTGAATTTCCTTCCTGCCTGCCCTATGACAAACCATTACCCCCTTTCTACTTAGCTCTAGATGACAGGTAATATTTAATAACATATCTGTCGTTTGTCTCATATGAGGTCTGACAATTAGGTTCATGAACTGGTTGCAATGATGTTGCTGACCTTTTTTGATATCAGAGGAATTATTCATTATGAATTTATACCAACTGGACAAGCAGTTGACCAAGTTTACTATTTGGAAGTGCTGAAACTGCTATATGAAAAAGTTAGATGACCCGAACTTTTCGCCAACAATTCATGGCTCTTTCATCAGGACAATGCACCAACTCACATGGCACTGTCTGTGAGGGAATTTTCAGCCAGTAAACAAATAACTATATTGGAACACCCTCCCTACTCACCTGATCTGGCCCCCAATGACTTCTTTCTTTACCTAAAGGAAATATTGAAAGGAAGACATTTTGATGACATTCAGGACATCAAGGGTAATAGGATGAGAGCTCTGATGGCCATTCCAGAAAGAGTACCAAAATTGCTTTGAAGGGTGGACTAGGCATTAGCATCAGTGCTTAGCTTTCCAAGGGGAGTACTTGTAAGGTGACTATAGTGATATTCAGCAATGAGGTACGTAGCACTTTTTATAGGATGAGGTTGAGAACTTAATTGTCTGACCTCATATTCTTATGGGACCTCTGTATGTACACATGTAATAAATTTAGTTATTTTCTTCTGTTAATCTGTTTTATGTCAACTTAATTCTTAGGCCAGCAAGAAGAACTAGGAGGGAAGAGAGGGGAAAATTTCTCCTCCTCCACAATACACACCATCATTCTGTAAGATTGGGGAACGATTTGTAAAACTATGTATTTCCAAGTTGACTGGGCTATGAAGTAATAAAGATGATTACAGAAGTACCTTTATAAAGTATTGACAGTTCAGAAAAAGGAAAAGAAACATAATAGACAAAAGTAGAAAAATTTCCACAACAAAAATGATGATTGCTAGATAGGAGGGGTTTTGATGGATGGGTGAGAAAGGTGAAGGGATGAGGAAGTACAAATTGGTAGTCACAAAATAGTCTTGGGGATGTAAAATACAATTTGGGGAATATAATCAATAATGTTGTAACGATTAGGTAGGGTTCCAGATGTAGGTACTGGACTTATCGGGGAGATCACTTCGTAGATTGTGTAGATGCCTGAGCACTGCACTGTACACCTGAAGCTAATGTAAAATAATATTGAATGTCAGCTATAATTAAATATGCATATATATAAATATGCATATATATATATATGTGGTCACGAAATGTGAAGTACAGCCTAGGGAATATAGTCAATGGTATTGTAACAGCTATATACGATGTCAGAGGGTACTAGACTGGGAGGGGGGTTGTCACTCTGTGAAGGGGTATAAATGTGTAATCATTATGTTGTGTTGTACACCTGAAACTAATATAAAAAATAAATTAAATAAAAAGAAATAAATAAATAAGAGTATATTTTCCATTAAAATTTAAAAAATGAAAGTACCCATAATACCAACACAGATATAACTACCACAAACATATTTGTACATTACTTTGTAGTATTTTTCAATAAATAACTAGGATCATATTAAATGCATAGGAACATATTATTTTATTATCTAAATAATTTTAACAATTATTAAAATTATTCAAGAATATTTTAAAGAATGTATAACATCCTGTTTTATAAGTGTAGCAGGATTTATTTGCCTATTTTCATAATTTGGGCATAATACTCTTTTCTATCGTTGTTCTATTTAGTGAGGGGATTATCTCTCTGGTAAAATAATTACCTTTATTTACGTAAATTTATATTATTCCATACATTTCCCTGCTTGGACATCCTGGCTCCTCAGATGCCCAAAATTTTCTACAGACTCACTTGAGTCACTTGTATTTTATAATAATATGGGTAGAGCAATCAGTAATTAGGACATTTGTTAGGTATTCTGAGTCTCTCTTCATGCCTACTAATGTTTATTATACGGTTATCCATAATCTACCTTTGCATGTGTATCTTTTTCTATTAGCTTTATTTCACAAATTGAACTGTTACAAATCATATTATAACTTATGGAGCATTGCTTTTCATTTTTAATTACTTTAAGCACTCAGAATATCAAAATTTTCCACTGATTAAATTGAAAATTTTCCAGTGATTCTCATATGATAGCTAGTAATGTAACTAAAGGAAGATATTTGACAGGGAAAGGAAACTTCTAAGTTATCATTATTTCTGGGCCACGATACTAAAACATGGTTACTCTGTTATGACATACTTTATTGTTTCTGTATTAAAACCGTGTGACAAAACAAGCAGCCAGTCTCTGATATTAAGATGAATTTTTAAAAGCTAGTCTCTATGTATTTTATGCT